>NW_027311772.1:0-101451 GCF_918797505.1 Bemisia tabaci
TCTTTTTTTGATTCAGTGAAAATGCCTAAAAATTTGTAACACGTTGCGCAAGTGCATCAGCGACGGGAAACCACTCGACGTTAAAATAATGCCAAATGCCGACAGAGGCCGCAGGTGCTTCTAAAAAATTATAATTGCCTTCTTACGGGATCGGCTTTTTTTTCCAGGTTTTTTTTTTTTTTTTTTTTTTTTTTTTTTTTTTTTTTTTTTTTTTTTTTTACTTCAAATAGCCCTCAAAGGGCTATTCCCTTGCTATAAGTTCCCATCCCGCCCCTCCGTCCCATACTGAACCCTCAGATCCCAGGCCAAAACCATTGTTTGAGACCATCACACTCGGCGTCACCTGGCCTGGGAATCGAACCCGAGACCTCACCCCACAACAAAACCAAACCCCCGATTATAGAGCAATAGTGCGCTCACAACCACTACACCATACGGAGGCCGTCATGTAGGCCCGATAACCTCTTAAAAAACAAAATAAAACTCTTGGAAAAACTTGTGCATTATTTCTCCCAATTACTCTGGAGTATTTTTTTCTATAAATTAGTCTAAATGTATAAAATTGGTTCGATGAAAAAATCGATACATTTCGAAAAAATGACATTTTACGTAGGTAAATTTTGAAGAATTCGAGTGTGCTCACTGCAGTCTCTCTCAGCACAACAGCATCGGTCAATGCACATACTGCACTTTTGCTTAATGTCACGGCAGTGCTCATGGTCCGGACATCGCGCAACGACGCTGGACGGGAAGTCCAGCTCGGTCAAGATGACCACTCACTCATCTTAAGCAACAGGGCACCGGAGGGCACTAGGGGGGGGGGGGAGGGTGGGGGGCTCTGAAGGGAGGGGTCTCGTAATTACGTAATACGCACATAGAAACAGAGGAGCATGCCGTGATGTTCCGATCGTCGAAATCCACGATAACGGGTTCCCGGTCTACACGGGATCGGGGCTAGGGAAGGGGTGAGGGGGGAGGGGGATAAAGCGGTCCTCTTTTCAATAATAACTAATTAAATCATTTTAACCGCGTTTATTGTAACGTAACGGTCGAGCGCCGAGCCGCTCCGTGCCGCCTGCCCAAGTGGGTTGACCGCTCGGATTCCCGGCTTATGCCGCTTTCCACTCGCGCTTTTCGTCGCACAGTAGTATAATCGGACGTATTTCTGTCAAACGGAACTATGTCGAACGCAGGCCCGCCACAAGGGGGGGGATACTGGGTCCCTGGTACCGGGGCCCGGGCCCTGGAGGGGCCCGTGACGCAGGTGACAAACCACTACGAATTCATGTGTAACCCTTGTCTCGTAGGGAAAAGTGAAAAAATTACCCTAAAAATTCCGCAAAAGGTGAATAAAGTTTCAAAAACACGCTAGGGCACTATAAAATTTTTCTTACTTTTTTAGAGATTTTCAAGATTTTGAGTATATGTAGAATGATATTTTTAGTAACTGTGTTTCATTTTCTTCCGTTGTCGGATGCTAAGAGGCTCCTTTCTGGGCATCCTCGACTTCAATGGCTTAACTCCCTTGCCATAGACGTACGAAAGGGGAGTCCAGGGGGGCCCGGCTCCCCATAGAATTGAAAATTATCATCTGCCCCCTCAAAAAAAAATTTATAGATGTTTTGAATGCAACAATTCGAAAGTTTTTGGTGCTGAAAGTAAACAAAAAGGCGTAATTATTCTGCAGAAATTGATGGAAAATCTCCATCATAAGAGCTTCATAATGCGTCCAAATAGAGTCCAATTTCCGCGGTGGGTCGGTCGAATCCACGGCCTCTTGTCGATCGATTCACGAATTTTCGATCGATTCGCGGCTTTTGTTGATCAATTCACGGCCTTTGTGATCGATTCGTGGGTTTTGTCGAACTAAACAACATTAAAAAATCGGTAGGAAAGGCAGCGGACTGAGCGGAATTTTCTCGGCGTCTTCGCTCCGATCTGTTCGCGACAGATCGGAGCGTCCTCGATCGGCGTTTTCCGCAGCGTCTCTTCGCCGCTAAGGTGCCGTCCCCGCGCAAAAATCATTAGACAGATTTATCGGCGTCTAGACGCCGCGTCCAGGACGCCGCGTCCAGACGCGCCTAAGGTTCCGTAGCTTTAAGAGGCTCCTTTCTGGGCATACCTCGACTTCAATGGCTTAACTCCCTTGCCATAGACGTACGAAAGGGGAGTCCAGGGGGCCCGGCTCCCCATAGAATTGAAAATTATCATCTGCCCCCTCAAAAAAAAATTTATAGATGTTTTGAATGCAACAATTCGAAAGTTTTTGGTGCTGAAAGTAAACAAAAAGGCGTAATTATTCTGCAGAAATTGATGGAAAATCTCCATCATAAGAGCTTCATAATGCGTCCAAATAGATTTAAAATGTCAAAAATTTCCCGGGGGAGGCCCCCCGGACCCCCCCCCCCCCCTGTGCTAGGGGCCCGGGCCAGAAAATTGGTACCCAGGGCCCGATATGGGATGTGGCGGGCCTGTGTCGACGGTTGAAAACTACCATAAACACGTATCTCGTTTGCGGTGTTTAAAAATCTACGCTCACATTTCATTTTTTTGAAGTAGACCAAATCCAATATCATTCCTCGAAATTTTCACAGAATTTTCTTCGCACGAAGAGGAAAAAATCACAGAAATTTCTAGACTGACGTTAAGTAGTTTTTTCATTTAAAAAATAAAGTATGACAGGAAGTCTGCGGCGCGGGTCGCGTCGCAAAACCGAGATACGTGGTTTGGTAGTTTCACCGTCGATGTGCATTATGACATGAGCCCTCTTCCGCCATACTAAGAAAAAAACGCCGCATGAACCTTCAGACGTTGCCAAATACTCTTTGAGGAAACACGAATTTCCTGTTAAAAATATGAATATTTTTCTTCCAATTTTTCAAATTTTGTCGGAAATTTTGTTCGCAATTTCACCTAAAGTTCCTGAAAATGTCAACAAAAAGTATGAATAACTTGCCTCAAAAATAAACAATTTTGAAATGTGAAAATTTTGTTCGCAATTTCACCTAAAGTTCCTGAACATGTCAACAAAAAGTAATAATAACTTGCCTCAAAAATAAACAATTTTTCGGAGGAAATTCGGCAACTCTCGAATGTTCATACGGCGTTCTCCCTTGGCAGGGCAGTAATATGCATACATTCTCACGAGTCTCAGGGCTCATGTCATAATGCACATAGTTCCGTTTGACAGAGATACGTCCAATTTTGGTGAAGGGTACAGATTCGATCGACATGAAGAGATCGGAAAATGAAAGAGTGAATCGATCAACTTGAGCCCCTGGACACCGATTCGATCGACAGAAAATTAAAAAAACTGGTGTAGATTCGATCGACGTGAATCGATCGTCTCGCAGCCGCAGGTTTATCGATCGATTCACGGCTTTGTCCACCGATTCACGGGTTTAGTCGAGTGATTCATAGAATTGGTCGATCGATTCACGGGTTTTGTCGAGCGATCTACGAATCTCCGGTCAATCAATGGCGGATCCAGGGGACGTGGGATGCCCTTCCCCCGTTCACCAGCCGAAAAAAAGGATGAGGGAAAAGAGAAGGAAGAAAGGAAGGAACATAGGAGATGCTTACATTTGATAGATAAAAGGACGAAATTGACTGAAACTGCAAGTTTAGATGCTAAAAAATTCAAAGATTCTCTGAAGGAGGCCTCTGGACACCCCCCCCCCTCCCCGTTCCGTTCGAGGTGTTCGGATCCGCTTATGCGATCGATTCACGGGTTTGCCAATCGATTTCACAACTGTCGATCAAATCTTTGTCGATCGTATCGTTGTCAATCGAGTTCAGCGTGGCCACAATCGAATCACGTCGAACGGCTCACGTTTTTTTTCCGATCGATCCGTGTCACTTAATCTGACAAAAGTTTTTTTTAATAATCTGTAAAGAGATTGTCGTAGTAAATCTGGAAATGACCCACACCGCAACTTCACTCTCTACAAGAAACAAGTATGGCTTCTTCTTACAATGATGGGCAATTTAGAATGATTTTACTACAACCGTTGCAGTACTGATGAGGAGCACCGTCAGCTTGAGCTTTTACTCGCCGGCCGTGATGCGATGCAAGCGAACAGAATCAGACGACCAAACGCAAGAGTTAAATTTTCCTTCAAACGCTTTGAATGCAACAATACATACGCTCATATAGTAAGATCGTGGAATTCATTAAAAAATAACTAGGGAAACTGAATCTGTCTTTCCAATTTTTTCAATCGAACTTTGGTTCATTTCTGAATGGAATGCTAAAGTTTTCACTCCAGATAGTTTAATATTCAACCAAAGAAGAGAACGCAGTGCATTTATAGGCAGTATGGGATCAGCCAAAGGATGAAAACAAACTCAGAGGGGCCAAAAATCGGGCAATTTTGTGCATGGCTCTTCGTGTTCTTTTTCAAACATATTTTCGCACGTATGAAAATTTTTGAAATATCGGTCCAAGAATGTTAAATACGGGCAATAAATAATGTAGCCGATGCAAGCAGTCGGAAAATCATGAAAGACATAGAAAATCATGTCGTTATCTCTAGCAACGTGTCTCGGATGACCAGTCATAGGGTGGAATTTTTGAGTTATTTTCCTCAGCATATTTCCACACAGATGGAAATCGCACAGTGATTTGGTAAAAACGCAAAATACGTCACATCGTATGTATCACCATAATTTTGCGGCAAATACGCGTCTGTTCAGCGGTTTTCGAAAAGGAGTGAGAAGTCACCTGAATATCGCGGCATTCACGAAAGTCAGTAATTTGAGACAAAAGAAAAACTACGCTTTTCCTTCATTTCTGCGCGATATAGCAATCCTACTCCGGATTTTGAATATTGGCGCTTGGTGTCTGTTATGACCAGTGTTTTCAAAAAAAAATTTCAACTCAAGTTATCCGAAACAGTAAAAAAGTGCGCGATTTTTTAAAATGGTGAGAGGTTACGCGTTTTACATCTCAATATCGCGAAAAATAAGAGATTTTCCCAGCAATTTTGGATTACGTGATAAAAATACGCGTCCTCTCCCTCTGTGGGTAGCGGCAAATACGCGATTTAACTAACGGTATTTTGTACAGGAGTGAAGAGTTACGCGTTTTTCACCTGAATATGGCGGAAAATACACGCTTGTTTGTACCAGCGGTTTTGTAAAATCATCTATACTATAAGCTCCGAGACCTCCTAGATTTACTGATCTGGTAAGTGGTAACGCTTAGTTCCAGCGTTCTACTAGGCCGATTTCCATGATTTTTGCGGCTATCGATAGGTAATAGTCCCTAGATGAGCCCGCTGTAATCAGAATTTGAAAATAGGATCCAGGTTTTTTTATATAAGAGGAGACAAGAAAGCTTAGAAAGGGGGGCAAAATTTGAAATTTCCGCTAATGAAAAATGGCGAGAATTTCAAATTTAGGGGAAAATTGAAATAAGCGGGAAATGTTGAATCTTGTTCTGTTAGTAGCTGTAAGTGAATCGAAGGTATGCTCCTTTGCTACAGACTATCCAAAAGCGACGAAATGCTCCGTTCCGTTTCGTTTCAGTCTTGACGTTAAGTTTGAAATAAATGCCGATTTTTTCAATCGATTCTTATTGGTCCAATCGATTCCGGCAAGAGGGAGATTGGACAAATGAGAGGAGGGTCTAAAAATCTTTTCATGTTTTTGGTCGTTCTTTTGTCAACGTGGGTCTAAGAGAGCGTGAAGCGCTCTCTGAGGGTTGGGCCGCATACCGGCCAAGGGGCATAGCTCCCTAGTAAAAGCTATTCTCATCTTAATATCGCGGCAAAAACGCAGTTTTGCCCAAGGGTTTAAAAACACAAAAGAGTACGTGCTTATAATCCGAGTATCACGGCATTCATAAGCGTCAGTAATCTGAGACAGGCAAAAGCCAAATCTGCCTTCAATTTCGCGTGATACCGCATACCTACTCCAGAGTTTCGATAGTTGCAAGCGTTAGTTGTACATTTAACTAATAGGACCACAATTTTTCTTTTAAAATGAACATACAGCTGTTCGAGATTTACTCATCATTTTGGAAATGCAAGAATAAATATTATGGATACATACCGATTCACAGCTGGCGACATGCACTCCTGAAACAGGGAAAATAACATGAAAGGATAAAATAGGGCAGAAAAAGATCAGATCAATGACAAAATGAGGGTGGGGTTGCAGCGAAATAACGAGTTAAAAACTGTAGCCTAGAAATCTCTACCTCTTTAGATCCGTTCCATCTTTTTTAAATCAAGGGCGAGTCTCAGAGAGTCTCCCTCCTTTATCACTCAGCAAAATAGCTATTTTCGCGTCTCGTCAATTAATATTCGATACTGGCTTCGGTTCAAACAGTAAGTTTTCCTGTGTTACACCACCTAACGTTGATCGGAAAATCTGGAATTTTTAAGCAGAAAGAAAGCTGACCTATAAATGTTGTTGTTACTGACATTCTTGCGATTTTTCCAAAGATTTTCTTAAGAAAATGAGAAATTACACATTAATCTTCTCAATTATTTGGCGGCAACCATGCACGCGGTTTTCCAGGAGATAATGAGATAATGACTCGGCGGCGCGGCGGGACATCGGCGCTCTCGTAGTCGCCGCTGACGTCACTGGTGCTTCATAATTCCCATTCATTCTTACCGCCCGAGAACTAACGAGGACACCCCATATTTTCCACCCGCATGCAGTTCTGTTTGGTAGAAGTACATCCATTTCTTAATGTCTCGACAATGATTGAAGATATTCACATGCTGTTTGGAAAGTATTTCCCTGAACATAAGTACTTAGGTACATTTTTGAAGGAGGGAAAGGGGTCATGACCTCTCGCTCTCCCCTCCAAGGGCTAGGGGTAAGGGGCGGCATTCGCATCAAAACCTACATCGTGCGATACCTTGAATTAGTAAGAACATAACAATGGTTAACTTTTTACGATGGCCGGAGGTTCCAATGAATCACTGTTTCAAAATAACGGCCGTCATGATGGCGGGAGATTGGTGTCTTGCAAGATATTGACTAAAATTTCATTTGCGCATCCTCCTCATATTTTCTTGATTTTTCATAGAATTTAAATTGAATTTCCTGAATTTGGCTGCGAATGAAAAAACAGTAGTTGGACTTCACAAACCGACATCTTTGGTTCAAAAGTTTCACTTTTGAACGTGCTAAACTGCATTTATTATACTTAGAATTTTCTGATTCATGGAAACCCGACATTTCCGGTTTTTACTGACGACGGTAGAGACCCGCAATACGCATCTTAATTAACAACGATTCAGAAACTCGGACAGTGTATTATTGTTTTCATTAAAAAAGGAAAGAAACAGATATAAAACGAATGGAAATATCGCGTCGATATTCTCTGTGATTTTACTAAAAACCATTGAGAAAATCCCAGGAAACTTTTCAGAAAACCTGTGAGTGGCTTTTCAAAAAATGTTCTTTAAAAATTAAACAGAAGTAATGATGTGCAACGTTGCAATCGGAGATAAATACGCTTTTTTTCGCGTGGGCGGTAAATATTCGAATTCATTCACGGCTGGCGCAAGTGGTCGAGATAACTATTCGACCACGGGTGTAGGCATGTTGCCGCTAGCCGATTTGAAGGCGCCTCACACTGCGCGGATGATTCGGCTACGTTTCCTTTATTTCCTTACTAGTTACTTTCCTGGCTGGCGCGACACTAAAATCGCCGCAAAATTGAGACTCCGCTTAGCCTCGTTATTCTTGACTTGCTGCCCCGTTTTTACAAAAATTGAAAGCAAATTATGTATCTTGATCGCAACGATTCAGAAGCTCAGATCGTATTTAATTTTTTCAGTTACGAAAAAAGAAAAAAGAAGAAAAAACGAATGAAAATATCGAGTCCAAATATTCTAAAATTTTGTTTGAAATCGTTTAAGTATACTGACGACACTGCCGTGCTAAAGAACCAGTCGTGAAAATACTTTCGTCGACAAATTGATTGAATCCGAAAAAATTAATGGTTTTGATTCCTCAAGTTATTTTCCATGAGGAATGAAAAAGTGGACATCGGGTATCTGAGACGCTGAAAAAAAGCGCGGGAAGATATAGCGGACACGCATTTTCCCTACTCGATGCGGGCCTCTCATTATCTCTACGAGAAATAGGGAAAAGGAAGGGGGAATTGGCGCGGGGCGAGACGGGGAGGAAGCGAGAGGTGCTCAACACTTGTTATGTAACTCTGCGGAGACTGGAAAAAGGGTCGAGACAGAAAACGATGAGTTATCTCGGCCTGCGGCGAGCTAGCAAACGATTTGATTGACAGATTTTGACTTTTGAACTGAATGTCTCGGTCCCCTAGCTGAAATCTTCGGAGCCTGAAAGAATTCCTAGAAAGGTTTGCTTGTGAGCGAAACTAGCATCCGGCCTGGTCGGGCATCGGCGGGAGTCGAGCCGAGAAGATTCTCCAGCCGCTTCCCGCCAATTCTTCTCTCTGCCGTGCTAGGGAAGGACGCCGTATGAGCCTTGGGGCGTTGCCAAATTTCCATGGACGAATAACATACTTCCTTTCGGAATTTGAAGACCTTTTCTCCCGTTTTTTCAGGAAATTGTGCTCGTATATTTGGACCGCGCTGAGCAGAGATGAACCAAGCCACGTCAGCTATTGCCAAATTTAACTGGGCAATAGAATTTTTCACAAGAGAACGTTCGTGTGGATTCTTAAAATATTTGAGAATTCGCTTCGTACTGTGCGGAAAATTCGAAATTTACACAAAATTTGTAATTTGCATTCTATAATTTGAACGAGAAAATACAGGGTGGCCCAGACCTACCGTACCAGGCCTTTTTTTCGGTTAATTTGGGTCGTACGAAGTCCAGGATCGCGGGGATGAATAGGGAATCGACCCCAAGGAATCCGAATTTCATGGTCCCAGAGCCCCCTTGGCGCCCCTTGGGGGTTAAAGGGGGGCCCCGTACCTCAAAAGTCAGGGTTAATGTCAAAATTCTGACATTATTTCATCGGAATCAGAACGTACGGAAAATTTTAGCTGAAATCGACACCAAGAAATCCAAAATCGGCCAATCCGTGTCCAAAATACCGACCCCTAAAGGTGGGAGACAGAGCCCCCTTTCAAAAAAAGTCAAGTTCGTTAAATTGACGTGGAGACTCGGTAAAAATGTGTATTCATGGGTAATCGACCCCCAGGAATCAAAATTTGAGGGTTGCGTTGTCCTCAGAAACTTTTCTGATGGGGTACAGGGGTAACCTCCACACCGATTAAATTTGAAAGTTCAGAGTCCCCCTGTGCCCCGTCAGAAAAGTCTCTGAGAACAACGGGACCCTCGAATTTTGATTCCTGGGGGTCGATTACCCATGAATACATATTTTTTCCGAGTCTCCACGTCAATTTAACGAACTTGACTTTTTTTGAAAGGGGGCTCTGTCCCTCACCTTTAGGGGTCGGTATTTTGGACACGGATTGGCCGATTTTGGATTTCTTGGTGTCGATTTCAGCTAAAATTTTCCGTACGTTCTGATTCCGATGAAATAATGTCAAAATTTTGACATTAACCCTGACTTTTGAGGTACGGGCCCCCCTTTTACCCCCCAAGGGGCGCCAGGGGGGCTCTGGGACCATGAAATTCGGATTCCTTGGGGTCGATTCCCTATTCATCCCCGCGATCCTGGACTTCGTACGACCCAAATTAACCGAAAAAAAGGCCTGGTACGGTAGGTCTGGGCCACCCTGTATACATTACTTTCATCTATAGAATAAATACTTTTTGAGAGGAAATTCGGCAACACTATGAACTTTCGTGCAATGCCACGTTTCTACTGGTAAAAAACGAATTTTCAGGAAAACGTGTATAAATTTTCCTCCCAATTCATCAGAATATTTTCTTCGCAATGTGATCTAAATTATCAGAAAATTTCAGATAAAAATATTCATTATTTGTCTCAAAATTTAATATTTGAAGAGGGGAAATCTGGCAACTCTTGGATGTTCATACGGCGTTTTTCCTTAGCACGGCAGTATATTCCTGAAAGCTTTTCAGACGCCAGTGTGTAGCTTTTAAAAGAAATGAATTTATGATCAAACATGAGTGGAGGTGTACAACGTTACAATCTGAGATAATTACGGTCACTGTTTTTGCCTCTCAGCCGCGTTTTAATCATAATTTTAAAAAAAAATGTGCATCTTAATTGCATCGACTCAGAAACTTGGACCGTCTTTTATTTCTTTTAGTTTAAAAGAAAAAGATATGAAACGAATTTTACAGGGTGTTTACTAAAATTTCATTGCAGATTTTTTTTAAATATCCCTTATTTTTCATGGAATTTTAAATAAAATTTTCTAGATTAAGACTGTGAGTAAATTAACACTCGTTTGACGTCACGAACCAACATCTTTGGTGCATCGAATCAAATGTTTTACTTTTGTGTATGCTACACTGCATGTAGGTTGAAAATGCTTGACGCGCTTGAAAATTCCTGATCCGTGACCAATTTTCGTGATATTTTCCTGGTGACATCAAATTCCCGGGTGTTTTCCGTTTTTTTCTGACAGGGGACACGCTGATCTTGGTTGTTAACTGGCCGACTTGGATCAAACTTGGTGTTAAGGGTTTTTTGGCACGAAAAGAAGGAATCTGACATCGGAATGCAAAAATATTGCACTATTTTCAATATGGCAGCCTTCAACATGGCGGGACATAATCATCTCGGTGAGCGAATCTAACGGCAAAATGCAAAAATATTGCACACTATTTTCAAGATGAGGCGCTTTCCGCCATTTTAATGGCTGTCAGATTAAAAGGATCACAATATTTTTGCATTTTAAGGTCAGATTCGTTCTTTCCGTGCCAAAAAACCCGGGGATATCAAGTTTCATCCCAGTCCACCGGTTAACGACCAAGGTATCAATTTCTCGTCATTATGAACTTAAACTGGTCGTCATTATTAAACGGTGATACATGGCAACCTGCGGTTAGCCCCCCCCCCCCCCCACCAACGGGAATAACCAGGTAGACGTACGTGAAAGATGTAAAAACTTGTACCCAGAAATATCTGGAATAATCACTGCAAACCGCGCTTCGAAATCTCGATCAAGTAACATGTCACGGTCAAATATAGACACTAAAATATCCTCAGAAATGAGTGACAATCGGGGACTTTGTTCCCTCCCTCAATATCGCGAAAACGGTTCGTATATTCAATCTTAAATTTCAGTGCACGTATAGGCAGTATAAGGTCATCCAAAGGATGAAAACAGCCTCAAAGGGACCCCAATTTGAAGGGCCCGAAATCAGGCAATTTTGTGCATGGCTCTTCGTGTTCTTTTTCAAGCATATTTTCGCGCGTAAGAAGATTTTTGAAAAATCGCTCCAAGAATGTTAAATACGGACAATAAATAATTTAGTCGATGCAAGTAGTCGGAAAATCATGAAAAACATGGAAAATCATGTCACGATCTCTAGCAACGTGTCTCCGATGACCAGTCACAGGGTGGAATTTTTGAGTTATTTTTCTAAGCATATTTTCGCACGGATGGAAATCGCACAGCGATTTAGTTAAAAATTTTCGCACCTATGAAAATCGCAAAATACGTTGGATCGTGTGTATCACCATAATTTTGCGGCCAAAACGCGTTTAGTTCAGCGGTTTTCGAAAAGAAGCGAGAAGTTACGCGCTTTTCACTTTGAATATCGCGGCATTCACGAACGCCAGTAATTTGAGACAAAAGAGAAACTATGGTTTTCCTTCATTTCCGAGCGATAAATCCTACTCCGTATTTTGAATATTGGCGCTTGGTGTCTGTTATGATCAGTGTTGTTCATAAAAAATTGCAACTCAAGTTATCCTAAACAGTAAAAAAAGTGCGCGATTTTTTAAAACAGTGAGTGGTTTTTAATAAGAGATTTTTCTAGCGATTTGGGATTACGTGAAAAATTACGCGTCCCTCCTCTGGGTAGCGGCAAATGCGCGATTTAACCAACGGTATTTTATACAGGAGTGAAGAGTTACGCCTTTTTCATCTGAATATCGCGCAAAATACACGCTTGTTCCAGCGGTTTTGTAAATCATAAAAGCTATTCTCATCTTAACATCGCGGCAAATACGCAGTTTTGCCTAGCAGTTAGATAAAAACACAAAAGAGTACGTGTTCATAATCCGAGCATGACGGCATTCATAAGCGTCAGTAATCTGAGACAGGCAAAAGCCAAGATCTGCCTCATTTTCGCGTGATACCACATACCTATCTCCAGAGTTCGATAGTTGCAAGCGTAGTTTCTACATTTAACTATAGGACCACAATTTTTCTTTTAAATGAACATACAGCTGTTAGAGATTTACTCATCATTTTGGAAATGCAAGAATGAATATTATGGATACATACCGATTAACAGCTGGCGACATGCACTCCTGAAACAGAGAATATAACATTCAAAGGATAAAATAGGGCAGAAAAAGATCAGATCAATGACAAAATGAGGGTGGGGTTGCAGCAAAGTAACGAGTTAAAAACCGTAGCCTAAAAATCTCTACCCTATAGATCCATTCAATCTTTTTTAAATCAAGGGCGAGTCTTCAGAGAGTCTCAGCCTCTGTATCAGTCAGCAAGATAGCTATTTTCGTGTCTCGTCAATTAATTTCGATACTGGCTTCGGTTCAAACAGTAAGTTTTCCTGCGTTACACCACCTAACGTTGATCGGAAAATCTGGAATTTTAAAGCAAAAAGAAAGCTGACCTAAATATGTCGTTGTTACTGACATTCTTGCGATTTTTCCAAAGATTTTCTTAAGAAAATGAGAAATCACACATTAATCTTCGCAATTTTTTGGCGGTAACCACGCGATTTTGCAGCAGTTTTGTAAGAACATCAAAAATTACGCTAATTCTCCTAATTTTCGCGGCATACACTCGAATCCTCAGCGGTGGATGAAAGATATATGGGATCGCACAATTTTCACCCAGTAGTGCCAGAAACTCGGCATGAAGTCTTAGCAGCCATTTGGCCTGCAACTTTTAAGCGCTCAGCCGATAGGCGGCGCTTTTTGATTTCGATTTGCCACTAGAGCTCTAGTATAGTAGGGCGCTCAAGCGATCAAATGGCGCACCAACTCATCGATGCACGAAACGCCATTTTTACTTTTTTTTTTTTTGATTACCTCATTATGCCTCTGTGAATACGATTAAATGCAAATTAGCGTAAGAAATAAATAACAGTCCTAAAACTCTCTTTGCTATGCGGTTTATAGTTATCCTATAATTACTTCTGAAAGTTCAAGATTCGCGTTCTGTTTTCCGAAAACTTTTCCACCGGTGATAACCTTATTCGGAGACCTTAGTAGAATTCGCCTACATCTAGGTTATGTGTCTTTGACCTAGGTACTGGAGAGTATTGCCATCCTTTTGCCCTTCTCTAATTGGTTCATGAGTTTTGGCGTCTTTGGCCCTCTTCTGGCTTAATAAGATCAATGTTCATTTTCTGTAGGTACATAGCCGCGATTCAGATTCAGATCAGATGACACTACTCTCCCGTATTTGCTTCTCGCGTCTCGCTTACTCCTTTGTGTTTTCATATTTCGTCCATCTCCCTCCATCCATAATTAATTCCATAATCCATCCGCCTCGTTTAAGATTGTGTTGTGAAATTTAAGATTGTGAAATTGTCTGAAATTTGAAGCATAATATTTTGGAATTATTCAAAGTATGTCGTGTCTTGTCTTCAGACTCGTTCTGCCCACCTCGTGAAGTTTGTGAAAGTTTCTGAAGTATAATGCTGTGAAATTATTTGACCAATTATCATGCTACCTCAGAGACTGTTTTAGTGTTTTTGGGTTAATTAAAGTATGTCAGGTAGGAGATCTGCCATTTGCGATACATGCAAAATGCTTCATTATACTAGTGTACCACAGTTGTTCTCAAGCACCAATTACAACACGGTTTGCATTTTTATGCTGAATAGCATAGATAAACGACTGGAGCATTTTGCGCAGCTCAAGCGCAGGGATTTGTACCTTCGTAATTGTCACCACCTCATCGCTGCAAATTATGAAAAGGACCGCTCGAGTGTATCCTTGATCATAGAATATCTGTTATTCTCAAAGCGATGTCGTCATCACATCCCTGTCAGTTCACAACTTCTAATTATTGAGTTTAACTAGGTGTCAAAAAATCTGAGATATCTGAAGTAGCAGAAAATTGTGTACTTTCAAAGTCTAAGATTTTTTGCGGCACCGACAGTTTCATAAATCTTCCTTATAACACTCTACTCTGAAACCGCTACATTCTACCTCTCACATTGCTCCATAACAAAGGTATGTGTTAGCCTCTTATTTGTACTAAAAATTCTAGGTTTCATGACTCATTTACTCATTCACTCTCTGGTGAATTTGGTTCCGTCAGATTCATTGCAAGACACCTTATGTGTTATCTCCGCAGACCTAACACAGACATTTGAACGCTCAATGAGAGCAAAATTTCAACTGGCCTGTTGTCTACTTTTCAGTAAAGAGGGTAAATAACCTTCCTTAAGGACTCGCTTTGAGACGATAAAACAAGGTTTCTCCATTACTTACCGTAAGACGATAATAAGTGTTCCACCAGACTATGTAGGAGATGAGGTTGAAAGTTACATCACCTCCATGTGTGAGGAAGTTTTCTTACCTACAACCTGATTTTATGACTTACAATAACAAAAGATACTGCTTTCGCCTGGCATTTTTTCATGCGTCGCATCGTCTAATAAACGGGGACCTACATTTACTTGATTCCATGAATAGGTAAAATGGCAGAGAGAATTTCGTCGAATGATCACTACGGCCATCTCTCATCCAGTTGGAGAACTTTTACTTACCTTTGATTAAAAAATTCATGAACCATAGAGTTTTTGGAAATTGAGTACACAATATTATTGTGAAAGATTTTTGAGGTTGAGTCTTTGTTTACATTCTCAAAGTATCAAAAGTTCTACAGTTTCATCGTGTTTCCTCCTAACTTTGTCAGCTTATGAGCAATGGCTCCTAATTTACTCAACTCCTCAGCAGGCCAAAACTCTATACCTCTACAGATACATATGAGAATCATGCGTTTCAACGAAACCTACGAGTCCTCTTATCATCACTCAGGAACCACCGATCTTTTCTGCAGGTGTCATGGACCATTCATGACAAATACTGTTGCAACCACCCTTATCCTAGGTACATATCTATGCATAGTAATTCTAGTGATCAGCTCCATACTCACAATGTAATTTCTGTAAAATACAGTTGGACGGTGGAATTACCAGACCCCGTATCTCGGTTTGCGACGTTGTAGACTTCCTTTCATACTTTCTTCTTTACACGGAAAACCAACCAACATCAATTTATAAAAACTTCTGCAATTTTTCTTCTCTGTGCAAAGAAAACTCTGTGAAAACCAAGGAGGAAAAATGATTTGTTCTCTGTCAAAAGAATAAAATGGGAGCGGAGATTTTTAAGCACCGCAAACGAGATACATGGTCTGCTAGTTTCACTGTTGACTTGTTACGATATACCTATACCTACAATATCCCTATAGATTACATTGAAGATATTACTGTCCCTGTAACAGTGACTGATTCGAATGTTATCACAGTAGAGGGTTTCAGATATTTGGGCCAGCATGGTTTATTAATTACACAGAACGTAAGTTACCTTTATAAATTAAGGCGTAGAGGCAACTTCTGCCTTTGGTTGGCCAGAAATTTCTGTAAACGCATTTAAATTCCTAAAATTTATGAGAAATTCCGAATCTACTAAATGAAAGCAAGGATTTCAGGAGAACATGATTAACAATTTGCTGTCAGAAGGAAAACTGCGGAAGGAAAGTGGGAAAGATTTTTCACTAAGGCTCAACATAATATGAGGAGGAAAAAATGAATGTAATTACCGTTTACCCTGGTTATAATTCTGGTATTGTAAGAATTCTCTTTCTCTATTTACGTAATTACGTATTAGATTATTGTATTGTATGAAATCCTGTTATCACGAAGACAGAGTATCATAGAGCATAAACAATAAACATAGGAAAGGTTGTGTCTGATCATGAGTCATTAGAAGGTTTTAGCGTAGTGTGCTGCAACCTAGCGGACACATGGTGCCTTCGATTCGCGAAAAGTTACCTTCAGTACTCACAATCAGTTGCAGTTGATTGATTTCGTTTATTGTCTCATCATTTACCTATTAATATTTATATTTCGTTCATTTATTTACCTATAATATTTTTTACGTGTCCAATTAGGGCATCATTAAAACAATTAATTTGGCCTCGTTAAGTGATACGTTCATCTTTGATACATTTTCTTCAAATGATCTAGAAAAGTTATTTTTTTGGAGCCGTAATAGTTTTCTCTGTTTTTATGAGAAATCGAGGATTTTTTATGTATTAATATTTCGGTACTTAAGTAATGGATCATTATTTTTCTTATGGATCTTGGATTTTTTTTTCGGGGGGGGGGGGGGGAGGAAGCACAATTTTAGATGTTTTAATTATTGCAAATTTTAACATACTCAGTTAATAGGTAGTAAATTAAATCTGGGACTCATTAAAATTGCGCTCACCGCTGAGCGCTTCTCTAATACCCACGTATTAGAACTTTCCCGCTTGTTTTTCTTAAGGGCCAAAATGAGAAATTGTCCTTTCGAAATACATCGTGTCAGGAACACCCTATATTGAATAGTGATGTTAGGACAAGACCCGATGCGTCACGATACTTGACGAAGACGGAGGGGAAGAATTGATAACACGACAGATAACACCTTGCAGAATGCGCCGAAAAATCCCAAAAAACGGAGTTTAACGACGATTTTCATAGCGGTTACATTTTTTAGCGGCCGGACCACTAGACAAGGTACGAAATTTCAGCATTCTGATACATGTTTCTTAGCTAAAATTTCACGTAGAATACGACGCGCACAACGAAAATAACCGAAATCAACTCCTTTCAAAGATATTAAATGATTCTTGGTGCGTGAATTGAAACCACCCGCTCATGAAAACTCAATGCTCTACGTGATTCACATCGCGCGCTAAACGTTCATCATGACAGTCTCTGCGATATAAAAATCTGGCAACCTCAATCTTGACACTTTGGCTCAGCTATAGCAAATTACTTATAGTTTGAAAAACACATGGTGGGAAATGAACATTGCCCGATTGAGAAGCTTGCTAAAACTGTTGAAGTGCGCGATTTGACTCACGTAGAGCTTTGAGTTTCTTGTGAGCGGGCAGTTCGAATTCCTCGTAACCAATGTGAAATAAAAATGTTAATATCTCCGTTAGGAGTTGGTTTCAGTAATTTTCGTTGCGCGATTTGTGTTCTACCTGAAATTCTGGTTAAGAAACATGTATCAGAATGCTTAAATTCGTACCTTGTCTAGTGGTCCATTGCTGTTTGGCAGGCGTGTGTTTTAAACACTGTTTTCACCTCAATATTGCGAAAGATACACGATGTTTAGATACGCGAGCCTAATGTTAGAATATCAGGAATATGAGATACGAAAAAACATAAGATTCTCCTATACAATAGCGCGTGATACTATGTACACTCCGGCGTCCGAATAGTTACTCAATTCATTTTCGCCTTTTAAAAAGTGAGGAGTTACGCACAAATCCATCTCAATATCCCGAAAAGTACGCAATATTCCCAGCGGATTCGTTAAGGCCTAGACAATTAAGCGCAGTTCATCTCGGTGTAGTGGGAAATGCACGACTTTTCCAATATTTGTTCAGAGGGAAAAGAGAAATTACGCGTTAATCACCGCAATATTGCGGCAACTACTCACTCTCAATATCACGGAAAATAAAATCAATTCAAGATAATTTCTTGATAACTTTTAATTTGTATGTTGCATGCACTCTCCGATATTTGTTGAAATATGTTTAATTTTGCCTTTGTAGTGCTTACCTTAATATTGAGCTCTATTCTAAAAGTAATATGAATTTTGGAATAAATCTCGGCATTAGGTAAGTACTCAAAAGGCGAAATTAAAATATATTTATCCAAACAGATTCCTTGATACTTACGCAACGCTAACTTGCTGAATTCAAATTAAATTTCAGCTTTAGACTTTGAAATTCTATTGAGGAAAGTGAATATTGATCGAATAAAAAAACAACAAATTGAAAATATAATTTAAAGTACGTACCAGGAGAGGGTTATCCAATTGCCCGACGCCACGCTGAAAGCACTCATAACACTGTCACTAAGCCTGAACTAAAAAACTTGGCCATGAGAAGATTTGATATATTAAAGATATAGTGTGGAAATGTGCACAGGTTCACTGTGAGGTGCACAAAATGTACGAATTTACTGTTCTGATTTAAATTCTGCCCATGTTAGGTGTGTACAATTTATGTAGTTATACAAAGCAAACAAATAAAATAAAATAAAATAAAAGAGAAAATGATCGATGATTTTGTATGAACGACCAATTTACTCAAAGAATACACGCATGGCACTTCATAGAGACTTCATTCAAATCCTTGCTTACGTCAGTGGACACAAATGCAGCGATAGTAATATTGATTACTTCCTGAAAAATGTTTCGTGAGACTATTATTCGTCACGTGGTTCAACCGTCTTAACGTAGATGCATTGTTGTCAACTTAATGCTACATATTTCTAGACGCTTGACGTCAAAAAATTTAAATGAATGTTTCCATTATCAAATTTAAGCGCTATCGTTTTAACTAATTCATCTACATTTGGATAAAATATTTTGGAATACGTATAATTTTGTCACTGGTCCGATTTTTATTTCAATAATGAGACATTTCTCCAATTTCTCTCGCCAGTAAAATAATATTTCAAAAATGTTTTCGGCTCAATTATTTATAGATCTAAATGCTAGGGTATATTCATGAGGAGTAGCGGAACAATTCAATTACATGTTAAGCACAGCCTTTAACTTCGGATTATTATTCTTCTTCAAAAAACAAAACAAAAGGTACTCTCAACTCAAATCAATTGGCTAAATTCAAGAGTCAACTAATAATTGATTTTGTCTCATTACCAAGTGCAGTCGTCTCAACTCATGAAACTACCTGCTCATAATCGGGTTCGGAATGTAAACAGAGTAAAGGCCCGTTACTGAACGGTCCAGTTTTTACTTCAGAAGCCTTGTGAATTATTTTCCCATTTTGCTCATTTGCAAGATGAAATTTAGGAACTACATTCGACTTGACTAATTAATCTGAGTTTTAAAGTGTTTTAATTATGAATATTACACAATTTTGTCACTAGTTGCTGCAGTTTCTGTCGAGTGGTTCCAGTGAAATGCTAATTTTATTTCTTCGTTTGAGCCTCATTTTTTTCGGCTTCAAGAATTGTTTTATATTCAGGCTGAAGTATAGTCTAGGGACTACTGACCATATTTTAGACTTCAGTACTGGATACCTGCAAATTGTTGTACGTCGCTATAAGCTTACCACCTACTCGTTAAAAATAATTGAGACGAACCAGATTAGCACCGACAGGTGAACGAAAATGTTCAGAAAGGGGTAAAGTACAAAATTTTGGAGAAAATTTGTTTATAAAATAATGTACGTAGGTAACTCTACATCGGGAACTACAAGAAGGAAGAAACGACTGAACAAAAATGTTTGCGAATGTTCAAAGAAGAAAGAAACATCATTTGAAGAATCATCTATTTGACACCCTTTCTCCTCTTAGAGAATAAACCATAGCGAATACTAACGAAACAAAAATCCTCATAAAACATTCCTTTTTTCCGAACGAATGGACTTGAAGTCATTTACCGATCATGGGCCGGGGGGGGGGGGGGGGTGGTGGTTTGATCGTCAGAATAGCAGAATGATGATAATGATAATAAAAGGCGTGTCTTGAAACCAGAATGATACAAACAAGAGATAATTTGCTTGTGGATAATCAAAAACTGAAAAAGGGGAAGAAACCAAGAAGCATACTTAATGCATGTTCTTCAAACTCCAATATATTGAAGTCCAGAAGCTGGTACAGTAATTATCCAATTATCATTTTTGTTTTGATGGATTTATTCGCTTTAGAAGTCTCAAAAAATTAACGCATGCTTCGTTTTTGTATACCTGATAAAACATAAATTGACTAATTTAACGTTAAACCATGCAGTAGCGTGTACGCAAGCAATTAGTTGCGTCAGCGCTTATAATTCATCGTTCGGCTGGGGAACATAGGTAATAGAGTTGAGTTTTACGATTTTACTTCAGTAACAAACTCTCGTGAGATTTTGATTAGGAGGCGAAAATCTGTGAGTACACAAGGGAAAACCTACCAACAATATTGGCGGCCAAGTCCGTTGTTTGGACTTCAAATTTACCGGGTCAACGAATACTGAGGATTCGACAATTATTTCGGGGAATACTACAAAAAGCTATACTTTTTCTTCGGGGGAAGAAGAAAAAGAGGTGAGAGGGAACCCGGTT
This sequence comes from Bemisia tabaci, assembly GCF_918797505.1. Classification (NCBI taxonomy): domain Eukaryota; kingdom Metazoa; phylum Arthropoda; class Insecta; order Hemiptera; family Aleyrodidae; genus Bemisia; species Bemisia tabaci. The sequence continues at coordinate 20,397 of NW_027311772.1, forward strand.
TCATCGGGACACAATGAAAAATGCCTTCACTGAGGCATAATTTCTTAAATCTAAAATTCAAGGACTTAAAGGCGGAAGTTGATCTTCGTCCACAGAGTGTGTTAGTTCAGTGGACAGCAATTTGTACACATTTCGACCGGAAAAAATAATTTCCAAGTTCCGCAGCGAAAATCACTGACTTTACAATGTTGGGCGAATTACCCTGACTTTCCCAGGTTTTCAACGACTTATCAAGAACTATTCACCCTGAGATCTACATCTTTTTCAGGGCTGCCTACACTCACGTTTTGCGAATTCCTCACTCATCCGCTACGCACCGTTATAAATTTTGCGCACTTGCTACTCACCGTTCTCCATTTTTCTCACTATTCATTGTTCTCGATCTAATTCACTTATCGCTCACCGCGTTTCTTGGTTTTACTCTCTTTTCACTCATTGCGTCTCGATTTTACTACTCATCTTACTCCTTATGTCTCGATTTTACAACTCTTTTTACTCCTTGTGTCTCGATTTCACGACTCTTTTTACTCATTGTGTCTCAATTTTACTACCTTTGTTCTCTCTGTTCTCGATTTTACTCCCACTTGATTTTACTCACTCTTTCCTCGCCGTTCCTCGATTTTACTCACATTTCACTCACAGTTTCTCGATTTTACTCACTCGCTACTCACAAATCACACAAGAAATGTATTATTTTAGGATCGATCATCACTTCATCGATCGCTAATCACACCGCGGGACACTATGATGGAGAATCACTCTTGAATTATTCACAGCTCATTGGAATTCTCACACACTACTAAAATGACACCCATTTTACTCACCGATGCTTGAATTACTCATGAATTGGCAGCCCTGATTTGTTTACCAACTAAGAATTATTGGATATTCATAACTTACAACAAAAACGACAGTTTCCTTGACAGTTAGTCGTTACGCAGAGAAAAATAATTGCTGTGTTAAGGAACAAATATTCCTACTCTTAAAAATTCTGCTGCTGATTTTCCTTTCGACGATCATCGTACACGGCTAGAAAGGTGGCGAGCTGCATTAACTAAAGATATGTTCTTTTCTTATCTTAGCTTAAGTGTTGTAACTATTTAAAAAAAAATATCTTTGAATTACATAATTAATTAAATTAAGTTCTTGCATGTGATAGCGATTTGCGATTTAAGGTGATTCGACGGACGCCATTTTTGTGTCAGAGCGACATGCTATATAACGCATCGATTCGTTCCATAATTTCAGCCACTTGTCATTTTTTCCGAATTTTAAGATTTTGTTGTCATGTGACTGAAGAGCCCATGTTCCTAATTTGACAAAGAAATTCAACGTATTAAAGGCAGGGTTTTTCAGAGGAAAAATATTCGAGTGTAGTTTCGTGATCGGTATCGAATGCGATATTTTTCCTCTAAGAAACCCTGCCTTCATTACGTTGAATTTCTTTGTCAAATTTAGTACATGAATTCTTCAGTCTCGTGCCAACAGAAGTGTGAGCTTAAAATTCGAAAAAAATGACAAGTCGCTGAAATTATGGAACGAATTGATGCGATTTATCGAAATGTAGAAATTCCCGAAGAATACGCTGATTAAATTTGTTATCGACTTTCTTAAGGTGACTTCAATTTTTAAACTATATTATATTATTTAAGCTTATATTATTTAAGCTGACTTCATTAGGGTGATTCGATGGACGCCATATCTTGTGTCAGAACGACATACGATAAATCGCATGTCGTTCTGACACAAAATATAACCTCCATCAAATCACCTTGAGATCAAGAGTGAGGTAATGAGAGGGATAAAACCATCATACGTCCTACTTCTACCTTGAACTTCCTAATCTCAAATTATCCCGTAAGTTGATTCTTCCCAGGAAATGAACGAGCATCGATCTGTCGAACAATTTTTGCTGTAATACGAGTTTTGCTTTTCACTCTTGACAAAAAAAAGTGCTAACACAGTGTAGGAGCATACTTAAGCAGTCTGTTGGTGAAAAGTCTCTTCCCAAAACCCCTAAATTAAGCCAAATGAGACTAAACGCGAAATATCGCATTCTTTTTAACCAATAAAATGCGATATTTCGCGGTCAGTCTCATTTGGCTTTAATTTAGGGGTTCCGGGAAGAGATTTTTCACCAAAGGACTGCTGATGTATACCTCTACACTGTTTCAGCACTTTTTTTGCTTACAGTGAAAAGCAAGACTCCTATTACATCAAAGTTTGTTCGACAGATCGATGTCTGTATGCTTCCTGGGTGGAATCACCTTAACCCAAACCCTAGTCCTAACCTAACCCCTCGTCCCAACCGAAACCCTCTCCCCCCTCCTAGTCTTGGCCCGCAACTAAACTCATAAAGCCCGCCTTACCAAGTCAGTCAACTGACGCCTAGCCCGCTTCGGCTAACCCCGAGGTAAATGAAACGTAGGTATGCTCTTCCTGACTCTCTCAGTCAGAAGTGGGCTTTCGGCTCCCGCCGCTAGAGCTGTGGCGCGAAATTAGAATTTCAACAACTTTTTAAGGTTATTGACATTCAAATTTCACGGCTCAGCTCTAGTCGTGGGAGTAGAAAGCATACTTCTGACTGAGAGTCAGGAAGAGCATACCTACGATTCGTTTACCGCGGCCATACCCAACCCAACACACAATCACACATTAAAACTAGACCTAACTTCTAAAATAAACTGTGCCCACACCAATCCCCCCCTTTCCCCTCTAACCCATCCCTTAATCCCAACTCAAACCCCCCACACCATACCCCTAACCCCCGCCCGCCCTAGCCTGCCCTAAGCATATCAATCCCGCATAGCTAACCTGACCTTACCTCACATAGCACAGCACACCACACACGGAGAAAACAATTTCGAGCGTGGGACCCGAAGTTGAGGTCATATACATCTCTGAAGTTTTCGGATCACGCATCCGAAAACTTGGGGTCCAGCTGCCAAAGTTCGGGTCAGACATCTGAAGTACTTCGGTATGTACCGGACTACTTCAGATGTGTGACTCGAACCCTTCGGCATCGGTTTTCGGATGCGTGATCCGAAAACTTCAGAGATCCATATGACCTCAACTTCGGGTATCACGCACGAAGTTTCTTTCTCCGTGCATCACACTACACCACACCATAACACAACACAACACAACACAACCAAATGAGCCACGGTAAAAAAAACTCGTTTTTTACCGCAGCTGTAACTCGGGAGCCAATCCCAAGGTCACTGACCAAGGGTACAAAGGGCACCCTACGGTGCCCGCTACCATCCACCGGGGCAGACGTGCGGCCGGGGCGGTGTCTGCAGATCGCTCCTCTAGTGCCTCCAGACGGTAAGACGTCCGCCGACCGGATGGACGACCGCGCGCCGGGCGCTCCGACGAGTGCTCGGTCGGACGACAGAGCCTCCAACTCAACTTCACTTTCGGACCGAGGCTAAAGGCCTCAGCCTGAGAGTGAAGTCGATATGGAGGCGCTGTCATCACGGTAGAGCAGTCGACGGAGCGTCCAGCGGGTGTCCACCCGCTCGTCGGACGTCGGACCGCATCCGCCGACCGGATGGACGACCGCGCGCCGGGCGCTCCGACGAGTGCTCGGTCGGACGACAGAGCCTCCAACTCAACTTCACTTTCAGACCGAGGCTAAAGGCCTCAGCCTGAAAGTGAAGCTGATACGGAGGCGCTGTCATCACGGTAGAGCAGTCGACGGAGCGTCCAGCGGGTGTCCACCCGATCGTCGGACGTCGGACCGTAACCGCATCCGCCGACCGGATGGACGACCGCGCGCCGGGCGCTCCGACGAGTGCTCGGTCGGACGACAGAGCCTCCAACTCAACTTCACTTTCAGACCGAGGCTAAAGGCCTCAGCCTGAAAGTGAAGCTGATACGGAGGCGCTGTCATCACGGTAGAGCAGTCGACGGAGCGTCCAGCGGGTGTCCACCCGATCGTCGGACGTCGGCCCGTAGGGAGGCACTATGACCGGAACTGACGGCGGTCGTCGTCGTTGTGCGTCACGGCCGTAAAATGCACGTCGCGGCTGAAACGGAACTTCCGGGACCTCTTTAGGCTCGGGTCAAACTTACAGTATGGAGCCCGGTTTCCAGGATCAAATTGAGCCCATCAAAATTGATCATCAGTGGAATTGTGGGCTCAATTTGATCCTAGAAACGGAGCTCCACACAGTGAGTTTGACCCGAGGACATAAGCCTATTGCACAAGTCCCAAATGGGAACCAACACGATGAGTCTAGCTCATCGTCTCGGTTCCCATTTGGTAAGTGTGCAATCAGCTCTTTTAACCTCTGCACCCTCCCTCTAAAAGGCACTTACCCTCGAGATTTTCCAGGGTGTCTAACAATGTTTTTAAAAAGAAAAAGAAAAAATCCCTGACATTCCCCTGACAAAAAGAAAAAAATATTTCTAATTTTTCGACACGGTTGAACTGATTAGATGTAAGTAAGGTTTTCCTGTTTTAGGATTATAATGCAATGAATAGAGCAAAATATACGGGGCCTGTTAAAGTTAATTAAGCTTCAACCTGATATGTCTCCGTGGTAACAGAGTTCTATATCATACGCATTGTAACGCTATAAGCCCGTGTGAATAAATTCATATCCACAGTATTATTATGATTATTATTATTATGAAGTTGAATAGTTATTCAATAGTTCTGATTGTTGCTAAATGTACGCAACAGGGCCTAAACTTATGCGGGATATTTTTGTCTCATTTTTAAAATTTAAGATACATCACCAGAAATTCTGGAAAAATGTTGGTATCGATTCCAAAAAATCCATGTTTTTCGCTTTCCCTAACGTTTCCTTGACACGAAAATCGCTTGCAAAATAAAAATCCCTGACATTTCCCGGTTTTCCCGGTCGTTAGACACCCTGTTTTCTAAAAGTTGATGCTGAAGAGCTGAAGTAGGTACATTTGAATTTTTATTTTTCTTTCAAATTACCTACTCAAAAATTAACTTTCAATTATGACTTAACTCATAAGTATTTAAATTGCAAAGGTGTGAGCTGCCAAAGTTGCTAAGGCACCTCTTTAAAATAAATATCTACTACTACTATTACTACTACTGCATAAGATGTAAATGGAGAAAAAGAAGAGGAGTCAATAGTGATGTCATACGTCGTAGTGTCAGGCATGCAAGTTCGCAATACGCCGGTCAAATGTGTTTTTTGCTTCTGTTTATACTGTTCTGTACGAAGAGGTGCGGATCAGAAGTGCACAATTCTTTTAGATGCATTAGTAAAGGAAATTGCTTAAAATCTGTTTATTACAAAAAAATAAGAGGAGAGAAAAAAAAACCCGAAACATTTTTAAAATAGCATGACTACTTGCAATTTTTTTTTTTTTTTTTTTTAATATATTATTATTAAGAAAGAATTGTACGACTGCCCCTTACGGGGCATTAATTACATTGTAGTTAATTTGTGCATTACATTGTAGTTAATTTGTGTGACTTGCAAAATTAAGTTAAAAATTTAAATAAACGTAAATGCAGATATTCTTAAAACGATCACTCAGATAGCCCAAGCAAAAATTTGCGTTAATGTTTTCAGCGGGAGATTCAACGATAATTTTATCCATTTAACAAATCAATATAGACATTTCTGAACGATTTTATTCTGGAATTACAAATCAAGTGGAAAGAGGATAATTACGATTTGTGCAAAAAACTATGACAAAAATAAACTCGAAACATTGACTGAGAGATCAGCATCATAGCTACTTGAACTTTTGAAATGACATGATGTGTTATCAGTAGTATGAGAGAGAGAGGAGTACTGAGAATGTTTGGACCCCCTTCCCCCAACAGAAATTTGAATTATAGACTTTCCTTTTCCTATGAGAAATGTCTGTCTACTCCACCGGGTATGAAATAAAAACTACCGCACAAAAACTCAAGTGGAGTTTTTAAAAACTCTCGGCAACGGAGCTACAGAAAATAGCTTATTTTCCCATTATTTTGGTTACTGATCTAACACATGGGGACCCGAAAAAAAAGAGAAGCGAGAAAATTGAGATTCAGGCGGAGAATTGCTAATCAGACGTCACGCACGACCGGATGACCTACCCAAAAAAATAATTATAAAAGCGACGCCTTCTGATCATCAGAACGCGCAACCACTAGCGACTTGCTTTAAACGCCGAGAGAGGAATTGCATCCTTTGATCAAGGAAAAATGAAAAAATTAGATCGATAAAAAGCCGCGATAACGGTAGATGGTTCTAAAAATACTGTTGTAAACTAGACAACTGAATGGAATGAACCCACTACTGTTTAGGACAAAAAATTCCCTAGATTCCAAAAGCAAGTAACAACAACTGCCCTGATAAGGCTACTGAGAGATGGGACTGCTCGAGAGCCGAAGCGAATCCTACCGAGAAAAGACGCGAGAAAAATAGGACAAAGATTCGGAGGAAGTACAATGACTGTCACTGGAAGGAATGTTGGGTTTTTGCATTTTACAAAAAGCTCAGGGCGATAATGGGCCAGAGCCACCTGGTGATTGCAAGTTGTAGTTTCTGCAATCCAGAATAAACATCCCTCACCTACCCCACCGATACGAATAGCAAAAAACCCTTCTGATGAAAAATGTTTTTATCTCTGAATCCTACGTTGTTTGAGTACATAGAGAGGGATGCTACACTGTATAACTACAGCACTCCGATGTCAGTCAGGATCCAAACACAACACGAGCAGTTACGCATAATAACAAGCCTAAGTAAATCCGTAAGCAATCAAATAAATACCGGTTCTAGTTGGTGTAGAAGTAAATGGAGGGAAATACAGTATAGAATTTTATAATTGTTCGAAATTTATTCATAGATGCATCCTTTAATATAAATATGCCCCATTTAAAGTGAGTCAGCTCTTGAGATCACTGCTAATTTTATATGTTTTACGTCTTTAAAGCTTTCCGGTTTTTAAAACTCCTTGCGATTCAGTGGTTAGCTTTTGCGCATTCTTACATTACAAGTTCAATTACTCTTACTGACTGTTTCGTCTCTGCCCGCACACAGTGCGGCGATTTCGGCCAGACAGTAAGAGCAACAACCGCCATTAAAGTACAGTTTTTTGCACGTTTCACAAGATTAGAAAAAATAAAAATAAGCAGTTTTCGCATGAGCTGATTCAGTTATGATGCATAAATACAAAAATACTCACACGCTCAATATATTCTGTTTATATTCTTGTTTTTTTTTTGTTTGTTTTTTTCTTCTTTTTAAAGCGCTAACACTGATGGTTCCGAGAGCCTGCAAGACTCAGACGCCACAATCCTCGAGGAGGGTGTCTCAATGTGCCAGAAATGCGAAATCAATTTAGAAGAAAATAACTATTCTTATCTAATTTATGTTGATGGTGAATGCCCTAATGACATTTACTTACCTGAGTAAATATAATTAAAACACTTATACTATGGCCCCAATACTAGTGAGTAACAAGATGATAGAATATAGCTGGGTCCACACTATCCTACGGGGAAATCAAGGCAAACCAGCAGTAAAACCTTTATCACCTTTTCATCCTTTTATCGGGGATTTCATTCATTAAAATATTAAGTTAATTTCAAAATTTCACTTTGATGTTATTATTTAACTTTTAATTTTTGTACATGAGAAAAATTGAGCTTTTTTAACTAACCGTATAAAGATATTGGAAAATAAACATATACATCGATATTGCTAAATAGTGTTTCTATGCATCTACCTGAGCTGATAACTCTCCCACCTTCTTCTTGCACTGATACTCATTAGAGTTTTTTTGGTGACCTTCGTGCTAGTTTTTGGCCTTGATTTCCCCACAGGATATCTTACCTAATTACTCTCATTGCCTGTTTCGTCTCTGCCCGCACACAGTGCGGCGATTTCGGCCTGCCAATGAGAATAATACCTACTCTTTACATTTTATATCTAAAGACGGGACGATTTGTATAATTGGACTGCATTTTGCAATTTGGAACTATAAATTCTGAATCATCTGAAAAAACGCTTATGTGCATAGGTAAACCAATGGCACATACGTTGTTTTTAAAGTGGGCCGGACTTTATAGTTCCTAATTGCAAAATGCAGTCCAATTTAAAACATGTCATTATTCAATGAGAAAACTCACTTGGCAGCATCACAGACACACCGAGGGTCTCCCAAAAGGGTAAGTAAATGCAATGGCAAAGGTGAGGGTAAGTAAATGCAGTGGCAAGTGTGAATTATCGACTATCGACATTCACCCATTTTAGGCTATGGTTATAAGTATCGATTATTGAAGGGTTCGCAACACTCTTAATCGATACTTTGCATGGGTTTAAATAGCATATTATTCGATTCATCACAGTGAACGACTCGCTATTTGCCACTGCAGGGTGAATGTTGCGGCTGACGTAAATGCCTCACCCCCTAAAACTTAATCCCTATAGTAAAATGAGAAGCGAGGTTTTTGAAACACCGATTTGTAGAAGTCCAGATGGAAGAAAAAAGTTCGATGTGTTAGCAACGATAGTGATGATGAATTTCTCAACAAAAATCATTCATTCGCATGCACTTAACTTAAAAAACTGTACTTACAAAATTCTGTAGTACAGACAAACATACTAGAACTGGTAAAAGAAGAGAGGAGACAAAAGTCACATCAGTCTGCTTGCATCAATCATCAGTTGGCCCATTGGTTAGCATGTAAATATCTGTTGAATGGTGCAATTTTAGGATGTGACTTTTGTCTCTTCTCTTCTTTCCCCAGTTCTACCTTACAGTAGTTCTCTAATGCTTTACAGATACCACCTACTTGCAGAAATGAGCCGATCAACCGGGATATTAAAAGAAAAAAAATGAGAATTCTAGCCGAGAGATTGGAGCATTTTCAGACTTGAATGCTTCGTTGCAAACTGCCTCTACCTGAGAGAATTTGAGGTGACAGAATACGCCTTTCGAAGGTATGAATCAAAGCACTACGCGACGTACTTTCTCTTCAAAATTTCACGAACGAAAACAGATCACTCAATGGAAAGTCCGGAAATCAAACCTTAAACTACATAAATAAAAGAATTAAATTGGTTGAATGGCAAGAATTAAAATTACGCCTTTTTTATAAACTAATTTTCATTTGATCTATGTTAGAAGCACTTGTTATTTTTTCGTTCAAGAATTGATATTCGAACTTCCCGTTGTGCGAATAATGTCCTGCGTACGATTTTGAAGAGGGCACATGTCTGGCGGTCATGTCTTAAGAATCATTGAGAGGCTATAATAAGTGGTTGTTTGGCCGTCTTGAGTGATTTTTTTATTATGTTTTCTCCTTTGGTTGACATTAAATTGTTAGCAACGGGAAATATTGAAATGCTTTCTCGACGTATCTAAAGGATAGAAATACACGCACGATCTTTCGGCTCTTCACTGCAGACTTCATTACAAAGAGATAAACCTAAATTGTATGACATTTATTTTTTTTTGTTTTTTTGTTTTTTTTGTTTTCTTTCGTTTTTTTTGTTTTCTTTAGTTTTTTTGTTTTCTTTAGTTTTTTGTTTTTTTTTGTTTTCTTTAGTTTTTTGTTTTTTTTGTTTTCTTTAGTTTTTTTTGTTTTTTTTGTTTTCTTTAGTTTTTTTGTTTTTTTTTGTTTTCTTTAGTTTTTTTGTTTTTTTTTTTGTTTTTTTTTGTTTTTTTGTTTTTTTGTTTTTTTTTTTGTTTTTGTTTTTTTTTGTTTTTTTTGTTTTTTTTTGTTGTTTTTTTCTTTCATCTTTCTTTTATTTTTGGTTTTTTCCTTGCTTTCTTTGTTTCTTTCCATATTTGAGTTTTTCTCTCATTGATCATGTTTTTTTATTGTATTTTCCAAAGAAAATACACTGTTGCCTTCTCCCATGATGTCGGACCCAGACCTGAGACCTTGTGAAGAGCACCGATTACGGGTCGTAGATCACGAAAATATATGCCATTCAAATTCATGTGTATCTAGAAATGGTTGGTTGGTTGGTAGATACGTGAATACAATTTCAAATGATAAAATCTAAAACAAAACTTCCGCATCGTAAAATAGACTCGAAAGTAATTCGATGTTCTAATTTGCCAGTTCAGCATCAGCGAATGACTTTCGTGCAAAAATACGATACGAAAGTTTTTAACAATGCTTTTCCCTCAAAGGTCTTATGCAATTCATTTGGTTGAAGGAATTTGCTCCGGCATATTCACTTCTCTTATTGGGTTCCACGCCGTGTTCATCCGCACCACTAACCATCCAAATCTTCTGCAGAGGTCATCTTCTTCTCCTTCTCCCATCTTGAGTGTACTACTCGGGTATTTTTCTTGATCCATCGTTGAAATTGGTTGGAGTGAAGTCACGTACAGTCCCGGTCAAGAATAACTCGCGCATTTGAGTACAGGTGCTTCTGACAGAGATAAATTTTTACGGGCTCCAAAAGCTCTCCACTCCAGCCGTCGGATCCATCGACGAATTCTTAGGCTTTCTATATCAGCGTGACATTTTATAAACTCACCGAATCGGTGGCTCTGCAACAAATATTTTTCAAGTGAAGCGCTCATAATGACATGTAATCCACGGCGAAGAACGCCGGCCTTGCTCAAATGACGAATTAAAGGTCCATGGACGTTGAAAAGTATTGGTCGATCCGCAATTTCTCCATCTGACTAATTGGTTAAGTCGCTAAAATTTTAGACACAGGTAAGCGAGCAGATGTTATTTGTCTGAAAAAATAGGGTTCGCCGTGATTCGAACTCATCGTGCTACGTTGATTTGATCAGCGGTCCATGCGTCACCAGCCGTTACTGAAGCCCATGTTGGAGCTACGCTACGAGGGCTCTTTGCAGTCCACTTGCGTGTTCCTTAAATGAAAAAAAGAAAAGGCCGCAACCCTCAGCTTGCCTGTGAAAAACAGAAAAAGGCCACAATTCTAAGTCAGCTTGCCTGTTGACAGGGAGAGGCTGCTTCAATTAAGGACCAGCATGCCTGTCAACAGGGAGAGGCTGGCTTAGCGTATTATGCCGATGAATTTCTGTCGTTCTGTGTTGATTTGATCAATGTTCCATTCGTCGCCAGCCGTTGCTGCAGCCCATGTTAGGACAATGTTTACGAGGGCTCTTTGCAGTTCACTTGCTTGTTCCTTCAAAGGAAAAAATAAAGGCCACAACACTTTGCTTGCCTGTTAAAAACAGAGAGTGGACACAATTCTAAACCAGCTTGCCTGTTGACAGGGAGAGGCTGCTTCAATTAAGGGACCAGCATGCCTGTCAACGGGGAGAGGCTGGCTTAGCGTATTATGCCGATAAATTTCTGTCGTTCTGTGTTGATTTGATCAATGTTCCATGCGTCACCAGCCGTTGCTACAGCCCATGTTAGGACAATGTTTACGAGGGCTCTTTGCAGTTCACTTGCTTGTTCCAATTCTAAACCGCAATTCTAAACCAGCTTGCCTGTTGACAGGGAGAGGCTGCTTCAATTAAGGGACCAGCATGCCTGTCAACGGGAAGAGGCTGGCTTGGCGCACAATGCCCACAGGTTTCAGGACGATTCTGTCTGCAACGGCGCTTCTTGAAATCGCAAGGAGGAAAGAAAACAGGATCATGTCCATGGAGCGTTGACGAATGTTGGTGGATGCGCGGAGCATTCTTTTCGAGCGATGAAATTGTGGTATCGGTGAAGACTGCGACATCAATGAAATGTTTGTCGAAAGTCAGCGAGCTGACGTTCGATTCCGGAAAAATCGGGCTTGATTTCGATTTATTGTGCTGTATTGATTTGATCAACGGTTCGTGCGACATTGAACGTTACTACAGCCCAGACGGCTGAAACCTCGGGCCTAAAATGCGTGGACAAGTTATATTTTTCAGCTCACAGAGGTGAAAATTGCTAAATTTCAATTTTCAAATTGACGTACGCAGGGCAGCAATCCAACTGTAAGTATTCCAAGATTTTTTATTACGGACGTTGCTTCTGTTGCCGAAAGAGGGGAAAAAATGAGATTAGCAACCTTGCAAATCTTGATTGCGACTCCAGTATAATCAGGCATCGAGAACGAAATCTCTGCGTCGTAGGTGGTTCAGCGAATTTTGGGTATTGCATCACTGTATCAGAGATAAGGACTGCGACGAAGGTAGTGTCTCCAGACTTGAGTGCCTCTAGAAATGCGCGATCAACAATTTGATGAAATCAGAATCCTATCAGAGATGAAGTTCGGGGCCTGTCTCGCCTCCTTTCCGGATTCCGTGATTTTGAACAGTCACGAGAAAAATCCACGAAGTCAAATCAGCATGAACCGTTTGGAGCGTCTGCAACATCGTATGGATACTTCCAACAATGCACCATCAAACGCCAAGATGCGCCAGCTGCCTCACCAACGAGGTTACGTCAGCATGAACCGTTTGGAGCGCCTGCAAAGTCTTACGAATACTTCAAGCATTGCATCATCGAACGCAAGGATGCGCCGATTGCTTACATGGCGCTTACCGTCGATCAACGCCATTTCCGGCGAGGGCTGCTATCTCATCAGGATATTTTCACCAACTCGTGAATTTTTCGCCTCCTCAATGGTTTACCGCGGCTGTTTGACTTTGACTTGAAACGAATTTCACTTGATTAGGGAGGAATTTCAGCCAACTAGAGATCAGAATATGTCCTTGTAGTTTTCACATGAATTTTGTTTGAAACGTAAGTCGTGAGTGTGAGGATGAATGTGATTTGAGGACCATTCGTTCTAAGAGTTCGAAAACGGAAAATATCTTCCTCGGGATACATTCATTGACCAAAGCGAATCCAGTTGCCTTCTTTGAATAAAAATTCAACTGATGGTTGGAACGAAATCCGGTCGAAACTCCCGTGAGCACACGTCAAGAGGTGGGAAAAGAGCTGGAAACGTTGCGACGATAGGGATGTTTGGCATGAAACCCACGGACCGAGAAAAAACGACACTTACTTAAATTCAATTTACAACACTGCCATAGTAAGGAAAAGAGCCGCATGACCATCCAAACGTCACCACTCTTTCCCCTATTAAACATTCATTTTCAGGAAACGTTATCAATATTTTTCTTTGACATTTTCAAAAACAGTATAGATTAAGTTGCGAATGAAATTTCGTGAGGATTAGGAAGAAAAATATCCACAAGTTTCCTTGAAAACTGGTTCTTTATCGGAGGAGATTTGGCAACGTCCGAAGGCTCATACGACGTATTCTTTAGCAAGGCAGAACAATGAAGCTGCAGACAGCCCCTGCAGGCTATAGGCATTTATACATTTTAAAGTCACAAGCACACGAGATTTGAACTTGATTTTGGAAACACGAACTAGGTACTATTTCTGGCTTATTTCAAAGACAACGTACGTCGTGCCATTAGTTCCCTTGTCTAGATAGGTGCTTTAACAAAAGATTTAGAGTTATTGGTACTAAGTAACTGCAGTCAAAAATAATAAACATAAATAAGGCCGACGTTTCCTTCCAAAATTAATTTCAGCAGTTTTTTCAGGCGCGCGGTAGAAACATCTCAAGTGTTGTTTGAGCTAAAACGCTATGGTTGTCTTGAAAACGATCAAAATAGCTTACTGTATTGTTTGTCAGAGGGCATCTTTGACTTGTGGCTTATGCTGCTGTACCACCTACTTGGCTTTTTTTTTTTTTTTTTTTTTTTTTGCCATAAAATGTAGAGTTACAGAGAGAGCCGGAAAGACATGTTTTCTTTCCGGGAAAAAACTGATTTTTCTTAAATAATACAGGAAGCAATTTTGGTCATTATATGACTAATACCATACCCATAGCTCAGTCTGAACTCGAAACATTTCTTACATAAATTACGTCTAAAAAATGATAAAATTTTAATTGGACTGCATTTTGCAATTTGGAGCTATAAATTCTGGCTCATCTGAAAAAACAATTATGAGCATTGGGAAACTAATGGCACGCACGTTGTTTTTAAACCGGGCCGGAATTTATGGCTCCTAATTGCAAAATGTAGTCCAATTTAAGTATGTACTGTGCTATACTGCGACTACTTTGGACCAAATTTCGGCAAATCTTGATTCATGGGTATTATAAATCAAAAGTAAAATTTGAAAAAAAGGCCAGCTATTTGACAAAAAAAATTAAATGAAATAAAAGTTGATTAAAAGCTGGAGTGAGTAACCCTTGAACACTGAAGATAGGAAAATCAGCTTACAATTATAAACACAGTTATCAACCTTTCCTGAATTCGCGAAAAACTGAACGTACAACATGCGCTACTTGATGTACAACATTAACGCATCAAGTAGAGGAACGCATCGAGTAGAGGAAATACAACTTTTTCGCAAGTTCTCATTGATTATTCAGTTAAAATCATATATTATAAACATTCCACACACATTTTAAAATTATAAACACATTTAGTTTCAGTAATGTTACAGTCGAAAGAAATTCATCATCACCATACGAAACATGTTTGAACGTTGCCATTTTCATTACTTGCCTGCCATCTACTCAACTTTCTCAGAGAAAGTAGTAAATACAGCTGCGATGTTAGCATTATTCGCGAAAAACTTAACGAGGAAGATTGGGCGTCTAAGTCTCTGTCATGTCAGGCCTGCCATGATCAGCGCAAGACTTAAAAAAATTGAGAGTCTATTCATGCTCAATGTCAGTTACATTACGATTACCGACAACGGTAATGTTACACAATTATATGATTAGAATAATTTTCTTGCAGACTGAGTTGCAAGAATTTTTGACAGCGAGGCGTCAATTTACTGAAAGAGTTGCTCGCACCGAGAGGATCCTGACAAACATTAGAGTTTCTATACATGGGTGGGAGTGGGAACATTTTGCGGGGGGGGGGGGGGGGCAAAAAAAAACACCTCGTCAGGGAAAGTAGGGGGACATTAAAAAACACCCCGTAAAGAAGGATTGGTGGGACCACTCCGCAGTTCTAAAGAGAAGCTGAGAGGATTGCTCAAACCGTAAAGGGGATACGGGGGGCCTCCCCCGCAAGATTTTGAAAAATAGAGTCGTCTCAGGAGAAATTCTGAGCTGTTCTTACTGTCAAATTACACAGCACCTGATATTATATGAGTTCCGCTCATGCTTTTACGACTTCTAGGAAACGGAAACGCCTTCCGAATTGAGAACGAGGAGAACAGGGAGGGAGTGACTCAGATTTAAAAGTCCAGAAAACTAACGATATTAACGAAAAAACACAAAACTCTACCCTCTGTCAAATCGACAGCCAATCTATGCTCAGATTCCCAAGCTTAAAAGTCATGTTCAAAATTAAGGATGTCTAGTGTTCTTCCTTGAAGAACTTGATCCATATAAAATTTACTCTAAAATAATTTTTCTCGCCAATTAAGTTCAAACTTCATATTAAACTAAGTGAGTTCCAAACACAAGAAACCTCGCAAATTGTCTAGTTTCACGATGCAATTTTGTAGAACTAAGTTTGAAATAGAATTCCTGCTTCACATTAAATGATTGAGAGAACAAAAGCGCCGACGCCGATGACACGAAGTACTTCATAAAAACCTAGAAAACTTTGAGCGTGTGAAAACGCGTGACCAAAAGTTAAAGGCAGCTGAAACCAAAGGCGGCTAGCGAGTCAAAATATCACCAAGGAATGTCCCTGTCTATAATAAAAGATAAGAGGGGGGAAATGCTGATTTTTCTAAATTTGTAACTCATTTTTCCTTGATAAAAGGATGGACTTAGCCATTTTACTAATATTTCCATCCCAAATCATAAATTGGGTTGAGGCGATATCACGACAGTTGATCGAAATCAGAACCATCCAAGTGATCAAAGATAGAAGCTTTTAGCTTCTCTTTGTTTTAAAAAACGATATGAAACGTTCCGATCCCTTCTCCATTGGCGACCTTGAATGATACTACTTCGGGTTTTTTTTCCAGCTTCTTTGAGCTTCATGATGTTTAAGTTCAATTTTTTTAAGTTTGACAATATTCCGCTTCTCTATGCTATCCTTAAACTCATACATTGAAATCCGGGGCGTGAACGTCCATTTAGCACCAGGGCGCAAATCGGTATGATACAACTATTCCTCAGTAACGAATTTTACAGTCTTAAGGAGAGTTCATACTTGATTTCGTAAAGCTCTAGTGGGGGGGGGGGGATGAGCTTGCGTTACGCTGTGTTACAAGGAGGAAGGGGGTCAGTGCCAGCGTTACGTAACCCTCTCTGTTGGGTAAAAACACAGAAAATCCGAACTGCATCATTCTCAATTGGACGTATTTCTATCAAACAGACCTATGTGGAGGTGAGAAATATGGGGTGTGCTCGATAGTTCTCTTTGCGTAAGAGTGAATGAGAATAATGAAGCGCCAGTGACGTCAGCGGCGATGATCGAGCCCGCGGGCGGAGGCGCGATCTTCGTCGGGGGGGGGGGGGGGGGCATTAACTCATGAGCCCTGTCCACAACGCTCTCGTGCCATGCCCCCGGCTCATGAGTTCCGCGGTCAGTTGGCACATAGGTCTGTTTGATAGAATGTAAAATCCCGCTTTTCCAATTCTTCAAAAGGAATCACGCCCACTTTTACATTGCTTCTTATGCAGCTTCGACGAGCACACCCCATATTTCTCACCTTCACATAGGTCTGTTTGGTAGAAATACGTCCAATTCTTCATGGTTATTTGTCACACTATCTTTACAAAGAATTCAGTAATCCAGCTACATATTCAACAGTCTCCCACATTTTCTGAGATATTAAAGGGGAGGGAAGTCTGATAAGAATTACGTAATGATTGAGGGGGTCCGTGGTTGCGTTATAAAGCATTACAAGGGGAGGGGGGCGGGTCTTAAATGCCGGAAAAGTGCGTTACGTGACTTTATGAACGCCCCCTATAATACGACTCAAGATCATTGGTTGAAAAGTTTCAAGTGAGCTATGATCTCTTAAATCAATTTAAACTGATTGAGTTAATTTTTTTTTTTAAAAAAAAGAAAGGCATTCCACATTAAAGTTGGAAATCTGTTACCTACATGAGCGATTAACTTTACCTATTCTTACTAAAATAAATTGTTCATGTAAATTTTTCTATCGCGTTGTTAAATTAGCAAAATTTAAAGTGACAAAATCAAACTTATCGTTATATTGATCTAAACTAGCAGATACACGTGTTCATACACATATGCGTGGTGCTAAGAGACTCTTCGATGGACAGTACAAGAAGCAAATAAACATGAGCTGAAAGTCTAAAAAGGTCGTCATCGGTCAAGATCCAGAAAAATGGCGAACCCAAGAAATTGTCTCGAACTTTAATCTATGATAATGAATTTCTTGAAGAGGGTGGCGGACGACTCAAAAGTTCGAAAAAACTTAAAAATTCTCGAGAATGAAAATAATTGTGACGATTTGGAGGAGCGATATTTCAGTCACCTAATTCATTCTCCATGACTTGTTACATGGATATCACGAGAGTATGCGGCTTGAAAGATGGGTTGCTTTTAAAAACTATGACATTCATTTTTAATTAAACCGCTCCTTGAAGGGACCAATATTTCCAGGAAATAAAGTGCCGGGAACGGAAAGTAAGTAGAGGGAAAATTCTAGCAAACGTTTCTGGGAACGTTCACAGTAGCCTGGAGAATTTGCACGAAAACATTTTATCGCTTTAAACTGAGAGAATGCTTATTATGAGCCGGGCTCATAGCATTTTTTAAAAAAAAATTTATTGTATGGGAAATTGTTGAAAACAAGTTTTAAAAGTGAAACAATGCAACGCTTTGAGAAGTCATCAGGAGGCAATTCCCATTTACTTAAACACAATGATTTTAGCAGATTGGGTCATTTGATTATCATATCTCTTCCAACAACTCTTCAAATTAAAATACAAAGGTATTCTCGTTCTCAGTTCGGTCAGTATAGTTTCATCTTGCACATGAGATTTATCAAATTTTCGATACCTGCAAATTCTCCACTACAGGTAAGATAAAAGGGGGTAGAGTCTCAGAGTATGAAGGACAGGGCCGCCAAAACACAAAATGGGCCCGGGACAAATTGAAGTGACGGGCCACTTGGGGGGATTCCCCCAATAAATTTTTGAAATTGAGGGTAAAATAAATGCAATTTTGAACTTTCTCAATGTAAATTATTTCAAACCATTTCGATAGCGCTGATTGCCGAACGTACCAAACAAGAATTAAGAGAATAGATGGATCAGAAGGGCTCGTAAAACTGCGAGTGAGGTCCTCAAACTTGGTCAATACGTAAAAATTGTTCTTATACTCAAAAGGTCCGGGGACGGATGAACCTGATGCTCCCGTCCCTCACAAATTTTAAAGCCACTGGAACCACTTTGACCCCGGGCCCTAATATTAGAGACCCGTTTACCTTCCCCCCTGCCCCCCTTCTGGGCGGCCCTGAGTAAGAGTACATAAAGTAACAGCAGTATTCGCAGAAGTAGTAGTAGTAATAGTAATAGTAGTAGTTGTAAAAAAATTGTGCATAATTATGTAAAAATCAATCTCCGAATAAGTAGACAAATTCAATGAGAGGTTTTAAAAACGATTTTTTTGAGGGCTGCATCCGACTTAGAACCTATTTGAACCGATTATTTTCTAAATCACGTGAGCGCCAACCTCTATTTTAGTGGTAGAGTGGTTGTTTTCTCTTTGTTTCCTCTGATGTAATCAATCAAGTCAGATTTCAAAATAGCCTTCTACAGGAGCACTCATTTTTTGGAATTCGAAGATTGTCAACAAAGCGAAATAAAACGGTTTTTTCTTGTTTTTCTTGCATTCGCAATGTTGGCGCTTGCGTGATTTGGAAAATAATTGGTTCATTGCCTCCCGCGTTCAAAAGTAGAAGATTCAAGAAGCTGCAAACGTACGTCTACCGAGTGACGCACGTAACTTTTCCAATTATTTCAAGTCGGGGCGATAGTGAGTCGTCGCTTTTTTCCTTAGGACACAATTGAGGACACCGCACCAAGAACAGCCTATAGGCGTATAGGTCGTTATTACGCCCACCTGCTTTTCGGATTCTACGTACCCTGGACTATGCTGTGGTAGCGATAGAATATAGATAGGTAACGGCTCGAGGTCGAAAAACTTTGTTTTTTTCGAGTTAAGTCAGGCCTCTGGATCGATGGGTGCAAGAACGACCTATAAACGGGCCTATAAGGTGCTAGTTACCCCTTTCTTTACTCACTATCGATATTCTTTCATTTTGCGTTCATGATTTATACTTCATATTGCCACCAAAGTGACTGTTGGGCGTAATAATGGCCTATCAGCCCCTTTTTTAAATTAAATACATTAGAGTGTAAACCCAAAATGTATCGCAAAATCTACCCGGCATCCTTCAATAGAAGGGTTAGGTCACCCAAAAACACCAAAACAGGGTACCTGCATAGAAAAGTCTGCGCAGTACATCAAAAACAAAACTTTAGATGCGTTTTTCTCAAAACGCGGTTTCCAGTCATAGGCTGTTCTTGGTGCGGTGTCCTCAATTGTGACATTTTTAACTACGGGACGCAAGTCGGATGCAGATTTTTCATAAAAGTAAAATTTGGTGCCTTAGTAAAGGGTGAGAGGTGCATTCGGCCCCAGAAAAGTTCCGTTTGACCGGGATTCCGTCCCGGATCGTCCGGAACGGAACCCGGTGTCGTGCATATTACGGCAATGACGCGCAACGCGACGGCCGAAGGCCAGCGCCGGCGGGAGTTCGACCCAGACTTTGCCTCTCGGACGGCAGGTCTGCCAAGAGTGGATGATAGACAAGGAAAATGGCCTCCCAGATCACCATCATAAAGAGCGCTCGTTGCATCAACAGGTTAAGACCGCACTCCAGTCAAAAATGAAGTCATCGCTGACCACACAATGATTGGAGTTTCTGATCGTAACCTGATGGTGCGACGAGAGCCAGGTGAAGCCTAGCGGTTTGTCAGACCGTCAGATGGGCAGTATAGGTCGAACGATCTCTCGAAAGCTTTTTCCGGGAAAAAGCGATCGACAAATCGTTCGACCGACTGCCCACCCGACCGTCAAACAAACCACACGCACTCACCGTTTGTTTGGCCGTCAGATGAACAGTATAGGTCGTGCGATCTCTCGAAAGCTTTTTCCGGGGAAAAAGCTATCGACAAATCGTTCGACCGACTGCCCACCCGACCGTCAAACAAACCACATGCACTCACTTCACCGTTTGTCAGACCGTCAGATGAACAGTATAGGTCGTGCGATCCCTCGAAAGCTTTTTCCGGGGAAAAAGCTATCGACAAATCGTTCGACCGACTGCCTACCCGACCGTCAAACAAACCACATGCACTCACTTCACCGTTTGTCAGACCGTCAGATGAACAGTGTAGGTCGAACGATCCCTCAAAAGCTTTTTCCGGGGAAAAAGCGATCGACAATTCGTTCGACCGACTGCACACCCGACCGTCCAACAAACTACAAGCACTCACCATTTGTTAGACCATCAGATGGGTAGTAGGTCGTACGATCTCGCGAAAGCTTTCTCCGGGGAAAAAGCTATCGACAAATCGTTCGACCGACTGCTCAACCGACCGGCCAACAAACCACGTGCCCCGTCACCCCCAGTCCCGCCCCCCCCCTTCTAAGAAAACATCCTCGCGGGAGGGATCAACATTCACCCACTCTAGATCTCAATAAAGTCATATTTTTGTGCTTAAAATTTCGTGAAAAACACAATAGTGCCTCTTGTTTTCTCTGAAATCAATTCCGGAGCCTAAAAAGCTGTCCAAGTTCAGTCCGTATTGGAGAGGATACCCCTCGCAACAATGAGAGTCCACCTCCATATCCAAGCAAATTTTCCATGCTAAAATAGGGAGCAAATGCATCAGCAGGATTGCCGTGGTGCCGACTTTGAGTCCCCACACAAAGTGCGGCAACTCTGCTAATGTACGTGCTCCTATCTTTGCATGGAAAAGACTGGATGTAGAGGTGAATTCGCAACGTTGCGTGGGATACCCCCTCCATTACGGCCTCAACTTTGAGAGCTTCTTTTGAGCTTAAGAATCGATTTCAGATTTTGAGATTTTGAGATCGCACTTCAGTTGTCATGAGACAGAAAAATTCTCGTACCAAATTTGACAAAGAAATTTAACTTAAGAAAGTCGTGATTTTTTTTTAGAGGAATATCGGATTCGATACGGATATCGGAACTGCACTTGAATGTGATATTTTTCCTCTAATAATACCACGTCTTTATTGAGTTGAATTTCTTTGTCAAAGGTGCAGGAATTCTTCAGTCCCATGACAACTAAAGTGCTATCTCAAAATTCGAAAAAATAACAAGTAGCTGAAATTATGGAACGAATCGATGCGATATATCGCACGTCGCTCAGACACAAAAATGGCGTCCATCAAATCACCTTAAATCGCTATCACATGCAAGAACTTAATTAAATTAATTATGTAATTCAAGGATAATTTTTTTTTAAATAGTTTCAACACTTAGGCTAAGATAAGAAAATAAAAGAACATGAAAGAAAAGAAACAAAGTCAAGAACGATTTAATTTTGTGAGGTGCAAATTGCTATTAGTGAGGAAAGTGAATAGGAAAGGTAAGGACAAATATTGAAAAGAGAAACTCTCAAATCGTCCTCGTTCTCCTTGACAAGAAAATCACTTTTGCACTCGGACCTAACAAAAATCCTCTTCCAATTCTGCCGTACTTGGGAAGAACGCCGTATGAGCACTCAGGCGTTGTCATATTTCCTTCAATGAAAGACGGAATTCACTAGGAAAATTCTGAATATTTTTCCTCCAATTTTCCAGACAATTTTGTTCGCAATTTACTCTAAAATATCTGAAAATTTCAAGGAAAAATATGCATAACGTCCTTCAAAAATCCATGTTTTATTCGGGGAAATTTGGCAACGCTCGAATTATCATGCGACGTTAGTCCTTAGCACGGCAGTTTTGATGCACCGATATGAAGTTAGAGAATCAATAATCTGATTGAGATATATTTCGTGTAGCCTTATCTCCTTGGATATGGACAAATGTTTCTGACAAAAGTTACTTTTCCTTGTAACAGCAAGTTATAATTATTCAAACGGGCAGGGCAAAAGGTGTCCCTCAACCTTAGAATCATCAATTTCAACATGATTTAAAAGTTACAACAACTCGAAATTTCCTAGGGAGTCATTTGGGCTGGGACAAGGGAGTAAAAAGAACCCCCCCCCCCCCTTCATCTATCCTTCTTTTTCTCTCTCCAATTTCACCTGATGAGCCTAGTCGACGAAAGAGGACACTCGAAAAATAAGATTTAAAAATGAAAAACAGGTAAGTAATAATAAGTAAATAAAAAACCTAAGGTTTTGCTCTACCAATGCTTATAGAAACCATCTCATGATTTTTCCTGTCTTTATATCTGCACGCCGGTCATGACAATAATCCATTAGAAGGGGCGGAGGGGGGCGCTCCTTGCGTTCTTCTCTAAGTTTCCGAGATAATAACTATCACAGTAGACGGGAGGAAGGGGGAGGGAGAGAGAGAAAGCGAGGGTTTGACTGAAGAAGCCGCGATCGTGCAGACCACCCGCACCTGCCATGAAGAAAACTCAGATTCTAGAAGATCAATAAGTGATAATGTTGAAAAGCAGAAAATCGACTGAAATCGTTCCGTGCGGCTTCAGGATTCTGAGAAAAAGGGTTCTCTGCCCGAAAAACCAGACAGGAGACACAAGCCGTGAGGGCCCGCATCCGGTCCCAAGGCGTCAGTTTTCGTCGCCGATTTCTTATCTTGCCCGTTTTGCTTCACTCATTCACTTCAGGCAAACCACAGGGGGAAGGGGAGAGACCCAGCGTGTTGGAATCGGGCGGGAGAAAATCGCCCGGCAAGCACAAGATAAGCGAGAGGGAAAAAAGGCGGGAGAACTCGCCGCTCCTCTGACGTAAGGACGATCCGAGATTTTCGAGTGAGCCCCGGAGAGTATGGATTTTCATGTAAAACAGGGCTCACGTGGAAATTCAGTTACACTTTTTGGTTAAAAGACCGACGAATTGGACTTCTTTATGCAATTAGGATATACAATTTCAGGCTCATCTGTAAAAACACGTAAGTGCACAGGGAAAGTAATGGCACATACGTTGTTCTTAGACATTGCTAGAAATGATAGTTCCGAATGGCAAAATGTAGTTCAATTGAGAGATTGAAAAGAAAAACAATCGACACATTTTGCTCGGCGTTAGGAAAACCGGAAATAGCGCCCCAAGTGCAATAGGACAGAAAAATCAAATCAACACTGCAGCAGCCTTTGAAACTTTGGCAAGAGGGGTTGAAAGGTCTTCCTACTTTCGAA
The DNA here is from genome assembly GCF_918797505.1 of Bemisia tabaci. Classification (NCBI taxonomy): domain Eukaryota; kingdom Metazoa; phylum Arthropoda; class Insecta; order Hemiptera; family Aleyrodidae; genus Bemisia; species Bemisia tabaci. The sequence continues at coordinate 43,651 of NW_027311772.1, forward strand.
AATACTAAATTAGGATCATTTAGAGGATACTTATTGAGTACAAGATTTAGTCTCAATTTTCAACTAACGACGTGGAAACATTTCACAGAACTGTATTCTCACACTGAGCAGCATTTTTGAATTAATAAAAATGTAGCGAAACTTCTCTGTTTCAATGAAATTGCTCAAATTTTACACGGGATTTTCTAATCTTGGTAAAGTAATCCTTGCAACTGCGAAAAGGAAAGTGTGTGTGTGTGTGTGGGGGGGGGGGGGGGGGGCAGCAAGCAAGGGCTTGTACGATTGGGTTGAAATGATAAGTTCCAGTTAGACACTTCAAGATGCAAAAAGAAATATGATGAATAAAGGAAAGCTCGAGATGACTGAAACAAAAAATTCCAATTCAACGACTCAACCTTCCACGATAGAATTTTAGCTCACATTGATCATACGTGGAGCCCTCAAGTAATAATGAACGATTCAGTCAACCAATGAAGTAACATAAGGAGAGGCTGCAATAACATAAAAAACTGGGACGTTTCGAAAAAATAGCAATTTCATTTCCGACTGGAAAAAAAAACCAAAAAGGAGTCGATTTCTCTCCAATCAACATATTTCCTACTCTTTTCAAAGCGGACAAAACTTGCCCGAAATGATCGTCTGAAGGTACAATGTAAGACACAATGTCAATGAAAAATTCATATTATTTTCATCGAACAACCTAGGAATTCTCAGATGAGGGAAAGGTAGCATGGTGAGTCTATATTGGCAACCTGAAATGAGAGGGTACAAAAATATTCATGGAAGGGCTTGGAGGCAAAGGCTCATTCAGTACAGTTTTTGAAAAAATTGAGATATTCATAAATTCATCTAAATCTAATTTGAGAGTAGGCATATTCTTAGAAAATTCACAACTAAAATCCAACTTTAAAGCATCAGAAAGTGAGTTTGAACTTCCTTTCCGCCATTAGGCCTCACGAAATTTTGAGACTAGAAACACATATTCATCTTGGAATAGAAAAAATTCAAAAAATTTCTGGGCGCTTTGTCCTCCAAGCCTCTCCATTAAAAAACTTGGCAAAATTTCCTTTCAGTGTGTTGCGAGTATGAAAGAAGAGGAATGACTGAAGAGAGAAAGAAACAGGAAAATCACAAGGGTAGATCACATGACAAGTAATACATATTTACACCTTAGTTGGGCAGAATTTAAATCAGAAGTAAGTAAATTATCTCAAACCTCGATCACAGACCAAACCGTGATAAACAGAAGCAGTAGTAGCCAAAATTTCCCATCGAGAGAGCCCATCACAAGATTCAGTTCTGCGTGAAGTTGAAAAGCTTCGCTTTGAGAAACCGACGCGAAATGTCCACATCTCCAAACGAAATCACACCACGACAAACCGAATTTCCGCACGATTTAATTGCACGACGAAGTACAAAACGATGCGATCAAAATGAAAAACATGACGAGACGGAAGGCGGATCGCGCGATACAGTTCCGAACTTCCGAACGCGTGTGCCGACGAAAACCTCGAGACATGGTGAACGAATTCAAGAAACAGAAGCGTTAAACACGGCACAGATTATCGACACACTTCATAAAGAAACACACGAGACTTAATTACCGACAAATGAGAAGAAAACTCCAAGGGAACTCTATTAATTTTGAAGGGTTGATGAGGAGCCAAAGCGGCCGACGCGTGCGCGACGCGAGACGTGCACCGAATGCGACTCAAGTGAGCGACGCAGGCCGAATCTTGTCAAGGCCACAGACTCGCTCTCAGCCTCGAGCGTCGTAACAGTGATCAGTTTCGCAGAGGGTTGCTTTTCCCGCCGGCAGAGTGGCTCGCGAGCCAGCCTCCGGCCGGCTTCCGAATTTTGACGATTTGCTCGCACCTTATCTGTTCTGTGATCACACCATAAACAATGATGCCAGATTTTACGAATAATCTTGTGGGGTCTCTCTCGACGTAAATGACTTGTGCACTTTATACAAACACAAATCCTCAATTATATTATAATTTATTTCCTGCCGTTCAAGTCTTCCTTTTAAGTTACTCCTGTTAACTAATCCAAATCAAAATGTACTTACCTCCCTTCTCTTGCTCATTAGATGTCACACTATTTTTTCTCACTTACATCTCATTTAAAATAATTGAATTAGAGCTAAGACGTGTACACATATTGTTATCGTCGCTGGAGGTTTCTTCAAAAATAAATTAATTTATGATAAAGTACCGACCTGCGGCACTTTTTTCTGCTGAGAGAGGAAACCTCGGTCCGGTCCGGAGGAAACACCGTCTCCTCGGTGCATAAATTAGTCGAGTGCATCCAGGGGCGTAGCTGGGAAATTTCTCTGGGGGGGGGGGGGCATGGGACCACCTCTCGTGGTGAAGAGAGCGGGGGGGGGAGGTGAGGAATGGAGGATCCCGTTTTTCTGGGGGGGGGGGGCAGGATGGGGGCAGCCCCCCCCCCAGGACCCCCCTAGCTACGCCTATGGGTGTATCATGAGAATTTTTTCATTATTCTGTTTGAAATGTTTGGATAATTTAGATCTGATTGCGTAGATCTCTGAAAAACGGGAGGAGAAATATTCACAGATTTCTTCGAAAATTCGTATTTCATCAAGGGAAAGAGCCTCCCAAAAAGTGGCCCCTTTTTTGAAACTCGGGGATTTCATTCGTATGCGGCTAAAATGAAACTTTATGATGATACAAGCCTCCAGTAAAAATTTTAGCTTGAGTATACGTCTGGTTTCCAAGATACAGCGTTGCAAAGTTTGCATATTTAAGCTTTAAAAATTCGCATATTTTCAAGTATCTTACTTTAAAAAACAACTCCATGTTATTTTGTGACATTTTACCTGCAGTCAGTCTTATCTTTAAATCCATATTCCTATTGATACGGTAATACTGCTGATTCTCTTGATACAACTTTGCATAGTTGACTTCGAAGACCTATAAAAATTGCTCACTTTTGTAAGTTTCTCAATGAAAAAAGGAACTTATTGATCGCCAAAAGATCTGAGTATGGTGTTTAGATGTAACTTTGTAATATGATAAGTGTCTTCCATATAGGCCTTACCGCGAGCGTAAGTATAGATTTATTGATACAGCGTTGCTAAGTTTATACATTTGCTCTTTAATAATGTTTATATTTCTAAGTTCTACGTTTAAAAAGCGACTTTCGTGGATCTTCTTCAGAATTTGAAGCATGAAATCTACCAAATGTGTCATTTGTAGCTCTATGTTTGTATTTAAACAGGGATACTTTGATAGGTGGTGATACAGCGATGCCAAGCTAACAACTTTAAACTCTCGAAATTATTATTTATGCTAGTTAAAGAGGACGTCAATGGGTGTCATACATATATCCAGGAAAAATGTCGAGGGCTGATGTCTGATGAGGGATGAAAACTTTTAATGGAGGCTTTTTTTATCATTATGCTTTATTTACGCTTTGTTTTAGATTGTAAAGTTCACTCTGATGTTGGTTTTCGGATGATAATATTTGAAAATATGAATATTCTTAAAGCTTAAATATGCAAATTTTGCAACGATGTATCTCCAAAACCAAACGTATACTCAAGCTATAATTTTTACTGGAGTCTTAGGTCATCATAAGGTTTCGTTTCGGCCGCATTTGAATGAAATCCCGAGTTTCAGAAAAGGGGCCAAAAAAGGCCCTTTTTTGGGAGGTTCTTTAATAACGTCGAAAGCCTCATACGGCTTTCCTCTATTTCGCATGGCAGCATTCTGGTAAATCCTGATTCCAATCTTGAATCAGTATACGGTCAAATTCAGCCTCCTCATAAATTTTCAACGAGTCCAGAGGATAATAATGTTCGACTGCACGCTGATTTTAATTATAGGAGCATCTCAAAACTCTGAAAGTAAGGCTCACACATTCCGAGTTGTTCGGGGGCGTGTCGGCCTAGCTCGAGGTTCTAGGGATGATAATTATTTTTCTGAGCCCCTCCCCCGGAAAATTTCGAAAATCCATATTATGTGTGGTGTAATTTTAAGCTAATTTCCTCAACTATAAACACTGAATTCGTTGTAACGATAAAAGAGCATTCTTCCAATTTTCCTGTAATCAATATTATTAACTTTTTTAACATTTTGAATTCTTCTTCAGTAATGAAAACACTAAGAATGTGAGGATTTGCAGGAATCACATGAATGAAGGAAACAGTATAGTTATATATTAATGTTAATATACCTGAGTTTTACAATTCTGGTAAAAAAAGGGAAGGAGCACTCCCCATCAACGCAAATATTGCATGAAACACTATATTCTTTTCAGACTCAAAAAAATTTCTTTAAAGCGTGGTAGCGTCGTCGGCTGAACTGAATCGTTGAAATTACTCTTAGAAAGCACATAAAAGCGCTCCCGCCCCGATGAGGCCCTGGGTTTTCTCGGCGATCAATCGGCGTGCTTTCTCGGTAGGTCTCTTATCCCTTCATTAGAAATAAATAAGAAAGTCTGCTCTAGGACAATACTACTCCAAATAGCACAATGCACGAAAAAGTTGCGCTTTAGTTCATTTCGACTTCAACCAATCAACATTTTTCCCCATTCAGCTAGGTACAGTTTTTTACAATCAGGAAAATTCACACCACTTCAAGAAAAGAGTGCGGTTTTGTCTTCGTGTAATAATAATCATTAATCTGCTCACATCTGCTCTGAAAATTTGCAACCTGAAATACATCTTAAATTGCAATTTAATTGATACGGATTAAACTTTGGTGTTCGTAATGTTGCAACAATTTCCAACACTGTGAAATAGGAATTTTTTGCGACCCTGAAATTTGTCCCAACCTGGTACATTGGGTAGTGAAGGAATACCTGAAGCAAATATTAATTATATTGCTGTTAATTATTAGGAAAATAATATTGTTTCTTAGTTTTCAATTCGTTTCAAATCATACAAGAAACTTGTTACGTTCTTACTTGTTTTGTGGAAAAGCCTCATGATAAAGTTCATCCGATTCAGGGAACCGAGCGCGCGTGGTGAGATGCTGCCCCCGTCTCAATTGACCTGTGACAGCCTGTGGGCTGTAGGGGGAGATCGCATAACGCCGGAAGGTTGCAGTAAAGCTAAAGATATATTACATCTGGATAGTTTTCTGAACACTCTCATATAAGTTTCATGCCGTTCCGTGTGGTTCGTCACTTTTGCGGCTCTACTTAAGCCAGGAAAAGTAAACGGTCTTGTGCACTGCTTTCAATGAGCAATTATAATACTTAAATAATGATTTTGGAGAAATCAACGGTCATATTTCCTATCTCTGGCCTTTGGCATCTTGTTTCATCCAGAAATGACACTTTTTCGCCACGAAGTACTCTAAAAAAAGCAATATAGTGGCACCACTCCTGGTGGCGAGATTGAGGCGGGACGTTTACCGGCCGCAATCCCTATAATTTTGGGGACCAAAATATTTATTTTGGTGATAACCATGATAGATACGTAACCAGTGGGTGCCTATGGACCCACTCTGACCGTAAATAACACCATTTGTCGACTTGATATAAGTGGAGTTTTGAGCAGCTAGATTGGGGTTTTGACACACTGTGCGCTGGGTTGCTGCGGTCAGCCGACTGTGAAAATCAGCACAGCAGCAGCTCAGAAACAATCAAATTTTGTTTACTTTTTCTGACTTCACCGCCATCTGATATCGAGCCGTGATCGTCTAGTGGTTAGGACCCTGCGTTGTGGCCGCAGTAACCCAGGTTCGAATCCTGGTCACGGCACTAAAATTTTGACCCCTCCTCCTATGTCCCGATGCGGGTGCATCCCTCAAAATGAGATGTCCACACGCTCGTGAATTAAGCAGATGATAAGATATATGTGATTTATAAAAAATGTAAACTTATTAAAAAAAAGTAGTCTTTATGAAACACATAGCTATAATTATGAAAAATCCGCACAAAATCCGCCCACCTGCGGGAAAGAAATTTACAGCAAGGCGCTTCAAATTTGAAGGTTGTTTTTTTTTACGTAAGGGATGAATCTGTTAAATGTAAGATACAGAGGCGATTTCATAAACTTAGAACGGGTAAAATCGCACGATAATGAGTCATTAAACCTTGTGTGTTTTTAATCACTACTCTGAAAGTGCTAGGGGAGTCAGGCTCGGACTGGCCATAAGGCCAATCTGCCATTGGCAGATACGCCCTCTTGGCGCGCCAAAAACGCGCCCCTCTGACAGATAGCAAAATAAGTTGAGAAAAAAAATTACGACCGAGAATATATGCGAAAAATTTCTTAAATGAACGGAAAAAGAGAGAGTTAGGAGTGAAGAGAGGTGCTTTTACGCATAGTGGTGAACAGAGGTCCAAGAACTACTTTCTGGAGCGTAAAAACTTTTCTGTGAAATTGGCACCTTTTTTGTTGACATACAGGCGCTTTATCATCCCCCTCCTTCATTCTCTATTTGTAACTCCCGTAGAAAGCGATATCCGGTCCGATTTTTAGACATACGCACACTTTATAGACCTCTATGAGAGACCTTTAAACATATTTCTTCCTTTTCAAAATGACTATTGATTTGGACATATCATAGCATATCTCGGGCAAACTTAACCTTAATTTATTTCGAAATTCAAAAGTAAGAGACATCTGAAGTGTAAAAGCGATACAACTATTCTCGCAAAATGGATGTCCACATTGCATATGAAAAATGTAAGACGCGATGGCGTGAGTCCTGAACTCGCAATGCTCTGCTCTAGTTTAAAGCAACATTACAAATAAGACAAACGGAAACAAACACAATATGGAAATAAAGGCGAGGGAAAGGATGCACGTTAACGACGGCGCAGAGATACAACTATTCGTACTTGATGGACGTCCGTGCTGCATCTGAAAAATTGAAGGCGCGATGACGCGAAGCGTGAGTTCTCAATGCCCTGCTATATGCTGCCAATGAGGTGTCTCTCAGATTCGGGAGAAAAGTTAAAAAAGAGGCCCGAATACGTCTTTCTTGTCGTCGGCTGTGTTGATACTCGTTCTTTCTTCTTTTTTCAGGTTCTTGCCTGATTCTTTTTTAGGATGGATTTTTAGACCCCACGTCTTAAGCTCGTGTAAACCACAGCACTGACACGGTTCTTGTGGAAATAATGGTGCTTGGATGCATCCAGTGGTTTTAATTTTTTTTTTGTTTTCTTTAATTTCAGAAGTCTGTAGGTTACTTCAATACGTTCAAATTTACAATTTTTACTCTGTACGATTAATAAACTTTGAACCTGAAAATAGCGTAAACTTGTGCTGTTTTGCCAAAATTTTCTGAACCCCTCTCCACGAAGGGGATGCCCCATCAGGAAATATTACATTACGCCCCTTTAATCAGCCAAGGGTCTGCGCCCTCAGATGCGAGCCAGTCCGACCCTGAGGTGAGTAGATTACGTGGCGGTTAATTGCGCATTTTCTGAGCCAAATTCCGAGACTAGCCCGTCTTCAAAATATCCAAAGACTCGAGGGAATTTCAAACGTGCCGGAATGGCGAAAAATTGCTGGATAAGATGTACTACGGCAGTTGTTGATCGCTATCTCCTCTCATTTTCCATCGATTTTTGTTAAAATAAAGCTTATTTCAATGAGGAATTGTTGTTTTTCAACTATACAGATAACATTGAATGAGATTCAATTGTTTCGTTCTGAAGACATAGTTTCCACTTTCCCACTGTTTTCAAATACGAGGAGTAGAAAGACATTTGACGGAAGTCGTAGAGACCCGTGCTAGCTTCTGATTGGTGCCGGCTGACTCATTGAGTTTGGCTCGAAACTGGAGCATCTTAAATTTGCGGAAAAGTTTCGCTTTTTGAACTGCGTACTTCTCAGTTTCCGAGTCCTTTTTTCGCGTTTTAATTGTCCGCATTGTGTCCTACGCGTCATTTACCTTCAGTAACAGGTATTTGCAAGTCCAAATTCGTTCATTGTTTATATACACATTACATCAATAAAATCTGCAATTCATTCCTCACCGCTCAGTCTACATTTTTTGTCACGAGCCTCTTTAAATTTTCCGCATCTGCGCGCAGTTTCCCCGGTCGCTAACGCAAGCTTCCGTCCCGAGCCGGGCTTACTGTATTTTCCTCCGAGCATGCTACCGTGCTATAGAAGAACGCCGTATGAACTTTCAGGTGTGCCCAAATTTCCCTTGATAAAACACGAATTTCCTGGTCAACTTAGAAATATTTTTCTATCAGTTTTTCAGATAATGTTGCTCGCAATTCCACCGTAAAGTCCTGAAAATTTCAAGGGAGAAAATTCTTCAGTCTCCTCGAAAATGAACATTTTATCGAAGGAAATGTGGCAACTCTCGAATGTTCTTACGGCGTTCTTCCTTACTGCCGTGCTAAGGAAAAACGCCGTACGAACATTCGCGAGTTGCCACATTTCCTTCGATAAAATGTTTATTTTTGGGGGGAAGTTATGAATATTTTTCCAAAAAACTTACAAGAACTGTAGGTAAAATTGCGAACAAAATTTTGGGGAAAATTGGAAGAAAAATGTTTACAAATTTTCTCGAAAATTCATGATTTACCGAAGGAAATCTGGCAACGCCTGAGGGTTCATACGCCGTTCTTCCTCAGCACGGCAGCGTGGGTATGCATGCGATCGAGTGCGACGAACCCGTCGCGCGGCGCTAAAAATCCGGGACGAAAGGGATTCGCCACCGACTCGAAACTCCTCGCCCCCCCCCTCCCCCCCCCCCCGCCCCCCGCGGCGGAGCGGCAGGATGCGTACAATGCAGTATGGATTTTGTTACTCCCCTCTCGCCATTCAAGTTTCGGGAAGAAAGGGGAAGACTCTCGAGTCGACTCCCGCACCTCACCGCCCATTACCGTAACGTAACTAGGCTACGTCCTCGTCCACCCCCCGTAGTTCGCCGCCCGGCCGCCAGGGCCCGAAACCACGCCGGGCGCAGCGCTGCCATCGATTTACTCCTAGTCTGACTCCCTGCTCAAGTGGTCTGTGTCGTGCTCGGCCGTTTTTCCCTCGCCTCGCCTTTGTGGATTTTTCCGTGCGTGCTCCGTGCAAGGACCCAGGATTACCGTGTCAGAGGTAAATCAAAAAGAGTGTTATGCCTAGGTCGATGGCTTATCGATCCGGCTCCCGGAGCATGGCCCGCTTTGGGACCCTCTTCGACGCCCCATGGAAGGCGGGGTGGGGTCGCTCTCTATTTCACGATACGAAATTCCTCGTTTTTCCGGACGATGGAATGTAGCACTGGAAAAAAAGTCGCTTGGGTCTTGAGTCAAGACTCTTAATAACATCGACCAGAAAAAATACTCTTGGTTCAATCCGATTTTTCCGTGAATCGAAGAGCCGAGCCTCTTGATGTGGGCGGATTTCCTTTTGACTCAAGCACAAAAGTCCGATTGAATCAAGAGTATTTTTTCTTGTCAACGTTTTTCAGAGTCTGGACTCTAGATCCTAGCGACTTTTATTTCTAGTGAACTCCGTGCCAGGGTCGCAGAATTGACACAAGCAACTCGATTTTTTACGAAAATGCATCGGTACAATTTTTATCAAAAATGTTTCTGATTTTTGCATGAAATCAGAAGAAAAATCGGTGAAATTTTTATTAGAAGTGCCCAAAGTTCTCCTGGTAAAAATACAATTTGGGAAAGAAAATTTGGCAACATCGAAATTCAGTTACGATCTGTCGTGGGAAGAACGGCGAATTGTGACCGCTCGCAGGGGGAACCCTTGTCCGGAAAATCTTGAAACGGAGACATCGACGTCACTGCTTTAAGAAGCGTTTTCCGAGAATTTTGACCCCAAATTGTCAAACGGAACCGAAATAATGATAATTTGAATTTTACGGTTTAAGATCAATTTATTTAAAGTTCCAATCCGTCGCGTTTGAATCTCAGTGAATTTCAACGTAGAGAAGCGAAATAAAAACCCAACTCTACTTTTACCCTCGAAAATATTCGTCATTTACTCATTGTCCCGCAAAAGTAATTGGCCTTGTACTTTGTGCAGGCTAGCTGGCATGAAACGTAAGAGAAAAATTGAAGATTGGAAATTTCAGTGAAATATTTAATGAAATTTCACGAGGCTGTGAGATATTTCATATTTTTCAGAGGGTAGAGTATGCAACCCGCACTCAAACACACAAAAATAGAAGAAAGTTACAATTTTCAGAGTGTGCGAAACACGAAAAGGAACCGGTATTTTCGGATATCTTTCTTAAATTGTTGAAATTTCATGAAAAATTTCACGTGAAATTTCTCAGTTGTCGAGTCATAAAACTAAACGTCGTCCTCTAGACGCAAGAACCGAATTACGTTTTGACGTTGTCATTCTGTTTTTACATGGACATGGAAATCATTTTCAACAAAAAAAAAAATCATTGAAATTCTTTTCTATTCACACGCAGACACAGCAAATTTTGGACAAATGACACAGCGTGACAGTTTGATAAAAAATTGAATTGTTCGAGTCAATTTTGCAACCTTGCAATTTTGGTACAATCTTCTGTCTGGAAAATGACGAATGACAACCAAAAATGTTTAACCAAACTGGAATTACAATGATTTGAAATGTGCAGTAAAATTTAAAAGGATGGTTTATTTGAGAAAAGCAAATTTAAGTTTTAGTCTGCCGTGTTCGGCATTTGAAACACGGATCATACTGCAAGTTTACGCCATAAATCAACAATAAACTAAGCCCAACTGCCATGCTAAGAACGATCGGATTCAAAATTGAAATCATCAATGCAGAAAAATTGCAAATTGCACTCGACTCTGTTAGAAAGTCCAGTTTCCTTCGCTTTAAATTGTTTTGCCTAAAACAGGGCCCTATTTCAGGGAATTCCGCAAAATCACCTATGTTCACCATGATATACCCTCCTAAGTGCATCCATTACGTGCTTTTTGGGTTTCCTTGTTTTCTCTGATTGGCTACTAACCCTTTTTAGAACGAGTCAATACTTAATCGAATTTCGCGACATAATCTCAAATGATTTCCGACTTAACTGACGAAATCGCTATTTGAAATTCGGACTTCATGATCTGAAGACCCTTTTCCCGAGGACAGCCAGACTTTAATTGTTCCAAAAGTTTTCCATAAAGATCTAATGTTTAACGTTATCATCGATATGTAACTTCGTATGGTGGCTCTCACTGTTGATTGATTGAAATTATAGGAATTTGCGTGTCACAAAAAAAAAATAAAATAAAATAAAATAAAAACATCCCTTGCACGAATACGGAGAGAAAATACACCTCGGGGGTTGACGCGCGAGAATAAGAACCCACCACGCCCTCGTTCCACCGGACGTCACACGCTAACATCTTTTCGTCACAAATTAGCGACAGACGCTGCAACTCCAGGCACTTGAGGAGTTCTTTCAGCAAGAACTCATTAGCTTCACAACGTTGCTAAGGATGAGCGGCTTGATTCATGAAACGTAGCTAAGCGAAATAAAAACCCAACCCTACTTCTACCCTCGAAAATATTCGTCATTTACTCATTGTCTCGCAAAAGTAATTGGCCTTGTACTTTGTGCAGGGTGGCATGAAACGTAAGAAAGAAATGAAAGATTGGAAATTTCAGTGAAATATTCGATGAAAGTTCACGAGGCTGAGAAATATTTCATATTTTTCAGGGGGTAGAGTATGCAACCCGCACTCAAACACACAAAAATAGAAGAAAGTCACAATTTTCGAAGTGTGCGAAACATGAAAAGGAACCGGTATTTTCGGATATCTTTCTTACATTGTTGAAATTTCATGAAAAATTTCACGTGAAATTTCAATATTTTATTTTTCATAAAATTTTGCCACCCTGGCCTTGTATACATTCGTTTGCTGCAAATTACCTTCAAAGTTGCAGCATTTTAACGACATTGTAACGCTTATCCATGGCGAAACTTTCAAACCACGTATATTAGTCAGCGACGTTGTAGGCTTTCTGTCTTACTTAATTTTTTCAGTGGAGAACTACTCCGCGTCAATTCTGGAAAACTTTCGTGATTTTACTTCTCTGTGAGAAAGCTATTGGTTGAAATGTGTGGTCCTTTTAGACTAAGGGAGGAAAAGATGGACTAACCATCGGGTTTCTCGTGGGTTGCCTTTAGTCTATTACCTACTGCCTTTGTCCATTGCAACCACCCGTTTCCACCAATAGGATCCCTCCATATCCTTTTTGTCTTCTTTGTCTATAGCTTTCTCTATAAATTTCAATAATCGGCCCGCTGGACACAATAAGTAGCAGAGTTTGCGCAAGCGTTTCGGAGATATTTACAAAATTTTGTGAGCGATGTATAAATATATTGAAAAAAAAAAAACATTTCAACATCAGTTTTTCTTTGGGCGACAGGGAAGGAGTAAAAAGCTGGCGCGGGCTTAAAACAGCTCCTACTTTGAAAAAAAAAAATTGGTGTATTTACTGAGAAAAGGGTAAAATTACCAAGAATTCAGGGTTCTATTTGATCCCAGTTTTTTCTTCGTAAAATTACCATTTATGGAATTGGTAATTTTACCGAGAAATCTCGGTAAAATTATTGAACTTTCTCGGTAATTTTACTGGACTTTGGTAAAAACGCCAATATTTTTTATCGACTGTGGTAGAATTACCGAGATAAAATGGCAAAGTTACCGGGAATCGATTACCAATAAAAGTGGTATTCTTACCTGAAGAAAACAGTAAAAATACCGGTTTTTATGTAAGCTTACCAGTCTGTCTTGGTAAAATTACCAATAAATGGTAAAAAAAGTGAGATGGTAAAGGTACCAACGGACCTTGGTAAAAACGCCGAGAATTGTTTTTCAGTGTACAAAACATCGAGAAGCAACCCGCAAGCCCGCTTAGCGCAGTGGCTTAGGGGCGCTACTTGTCGAGGCTGGTGGAGGCGCTGTAACTATATAGAGCCTCGCCTTGTCTTAACGACTAAATGAATTGAATCACGGGACGAGAACAGGTATCTTCGGGCCAAGATTAGCAGCGTTGCCATTTCCAGACGGGAATCCCTCGTCCGGCGGGCGGGAGGGTCGCGTTTAAAGGGCTGAAAAAGCGGCAACCCCGCGAGTACCTCCGTCCCAATTTGTGACACCAATTTTCATTACCCCCACCGCCTCGCGTAAGGGATAATTTAGCTATTACTTCACCCGACATGACTTACCTCGTTGTCGGGTGAATGAGGCCTGTCCGACCATGCAGTGCCGTTTGCTCACTGAAAATTTAAAGGAGGCTGTATAGATGAACGAAGAGGGGAAAACTCAAAATTGCGGCGAAACCTGTGCGTAATAAATCCAGTTGCGGAGAAAAATAGCTCTGCACAATGGAGATGTTGCATACGTGTGAGGAATTTGCGATTTGACTGTTGATTCTTATGTAAAAGTTCGCGAGAAACACGATGATGGTGCCACTGGTTTTCTCTGAAATCCACTCCCAAGCTCAAAAAAAGCTCTCAAGTTGAGGCCAAAATGGAGGGGATATCCCACGCTATCCTGAGAGTCCACCTCTACATCAAGACAAACTCTCCATGCAAAGATAGGGAGCAAATACATTGACAGGGCTGCCACTTTATTTGGAGACTCTAAAATTGGAAACACGTCATCACTGCTAATGTATTTGCTCCCTATCTTTGCATGGAGAGTGTGTCTTGATGTAGAGGTGGACTCTCAGGATAGCGTGGGATATCCCCTCCATTTTGGCCTCAACTTGAGAGCTTTTTTTGAGCTTGGGAGTTGATTTCAGAGAAAACCAGTGGCACCATCGTGTTTCTCGCGAACTTATACATAAGAATCAACAGTCAAATCGCAAATTCCTCACACATGCAACATCTCCATTTTTCCTGATGGTGTGTTTTGCCCGGAGACTACAATCGGATGTAGTGAACGGAAGAAGGAAATAGAGGTCCAATATTGTCGGAAAAAGGTTGAATATAAGGGATGTTTTCGATTAGTTATAAAGCGTGTTCACCATATGACGTGCTAGAAGTACCACATAAATGTACTACGTGTGCGTTCCTAGGATCCACATTACAATGTTTGTTTCCCCCTTTTTTTCCTATTTTCTTTTTCCCGCGATGGGAAAAATTGGACCGCGTTTAGCAGAAAGGAATGAAGCCACATCAGTTTTTGCTAAATTTAACCGAGCAATTGCATTTCCTACAAGAGAACGTATGTGTGCGGATTTCTTCGAAATTTTTATGGAATTTGCTTCGTACTACGAAGAAAATTCACATGAATCACCAGTGGCGAGGCGTGAATGATCGACTATCGTTATTTCTCTATTTGAGCTGTGGTAAAGAATCGATTATTACTAATAATCGATTCTTTTCCATAGGTTTAAATGGTTATAATCAATCGATGTATCGCAAAGCACACCACGCCACTGTGAATCGCACAAAAAACCGCGCAACCGTTTTCTGGTAAAACATTAAATTGCTTAATGAAATCGGACAATGGCGGATGTGGCTTAATTCCTTTCTGCACGCGATCCAATTGATGATGTGAAGAGCATAGATCAAATATGTATTTTTGGTTTTTTGCGGTATTTTTGTGATTTCAACGGCTCTCATAAAATTATTAACGTTCGTATAGCAAAGTTGATTTTTACCTACGTAGCTGATATTTTTACGCCAAAATCGAGAAACCATGCACGTTAAGCGATCGGGGGCAGACGGTCAAAAAATGCGTAAAACTATACGTGACGACTGAGTGAATTCGGTCGGAAGTGAAAGAAATAAAGAAAGAACAGAATCAGGGATTAGCGCAAGCTCGGTGAAATTTCGCTTTCTGAGACGCATAAATCTTGCTAATCGCCGTGTAAAAAAGTTTCCCAACGGTGATCCCGATGTCGCGCGTAACTGCTTTAAAAGTTCTGCTTCTACACCACTCTTACTGCGATTTCAGTAATTTCCATGTTGCACTTATTTTTATCCCTTTTAATGCTGCGGCTTCCTCCTTGGATTTCTTTTTTGCTTCCATTAGCACTTTCACTCTGAAGCTGTGTAGCTCATTCATTTGAAGCAAAGAGCATGCCAGACGGGTGTGCTTATTCACTGATTTGATGAATAGTCTTCGCTCGGTTGAGAAGCTTTAAAAAGGGCGAACTTGTATACTTTTCGGCTGACCTTTCGCATATGGACGGAATAGTGGTTTTTTCTTACTTAAGTTTGTTCGACTTGGTGGCCTTCTCTTCAAACAACGCGATTTGAATTTCAAAAACTGTCAAAATCCCGTTTACGAATAGGATTGACAACTATTTCATACGTTTCTTGTGCCACGACGAGATAATCGTAAAACACTCTTTAGAGTTGATGAAGTCAGACAGAGTCTTTTTCTTACCTTGGTGGACATTTTTTTTACCCCCCGTCCCTGAAGAGGGAGCAAACCTCCCTGTTAATAACATCGGTAAAAATTTACATTGAAGGTGGACACACTCTTCGCTGTCACACTGACTGAATTAATGATTACGAGGATCTGATCATACGATTCAAATCACTGAAGAAACACTCCATTGATGTTTCTTCTTTGTTAGCAGAATATTCAGCATATTTCAAGCAATGAAGTTGGATTTTTCCTCATTTAAAATAAAATACTTTGAAAAAAATAGCTCTGTTCACAAGGCTTCCGCACTTTCTTTGTAACAGTTTCAGAAGTTTTCGTTTTACAAGACAGAAGACAGAGTACTCTGTGCTCACAGCTTAGGTTCTGTTCTCACAACAGAAAAATTCTCTAAGTATAACAAAGAAACCGCAGGAGCCCCGTGAACAGAAGGTTCTGTTATCCGCACCGACTTGTTTTTTTTTTTGCGTGCAGGAGCGGAGATTCTGAAATATTGCAAACACTGGGAAAAAAAAACACATTGGATCTAGAGTCCGGACTCTTGAAAACATTGACAAGAAAAAGGAGTCTTGATTCAATCAGATTAAAGCTTAAATCAAAAGGAAATCCGCTCAAATTAAGAGGCTGGGTTCTTGATTTAAGCTTAAATCTGATTGAATCAACAGTATTTTTTCTTGTCGATGTTTTTAAGAGTCTGGACTCTAGATCCAATGTGTTTTTTTTTCCAGTGAAGGGGATGTGTGGTTTTGTACTTGGGCCATCGATAAGTTCATTTTATTACAATTTGGCAACCCTCCTCAACCCCTAGGAGGAGATAAATTTAGCGGAGATAATGTCATAGCGAGGGTGTAACAGGAGACCAAGGTTTTCCTCGAAAAGAATTCGTCTCGTCGAAGGAGGCGACTCCGCTGGAAAACTTTCCTGGGAGCTTTCGGTTTAATTTGACGCTTCTAATTTTATTTACGTCCCGAGGAAACCGTCGAGGGCGGCCCGAGCCGGATGATTTTCCATTTGAATTAAAGATTTAATGAGCTTTGAGTAACGTTGCAGTTGAATCAGCTCGTTATCTCTCCATCCCTTTTATCATTCAACCGTAAAATGTAAATTTTCTGATAAGGAAAATATCACCCCAAGTTTCCACTAAACGAGGAAATATTGGACGTCTATGATTAGGGACTTTTTCGGTAAAAAGACTTAAGAGACTTGCAGTGCTGTTAAGATTGTGCAATTGTTGATAGCGTTTGCGGCAGATGAATTCATTCACAGTCGACTTACCTCCTTACAATAGTGAGGAAAAACTCGGAGCAGATTCAGGGAAAAATTCATGGCAGAATTGTCGGATAAGTTACTTACAACTAAAGAACTGCGTTGCACAATCTTAGCAGCATTGGAAGTCTCATACGCTCTTGCATGAGCGAAAAAAGCCTGAATTCTGCATGGAGGTAGGGACGCCTTCCCTCCCAGGAGGCGTCCATGGTCAAAAATTTCTAATAGGAAGGGGTCCCAAGGATGAAATGATCCTGAAATCACCATAAATTATTAGAGAAAGGTGGGTCCAGACCCCCTAGTCCTCGCCACGCAGGCTACGTCATAGGGCGCCTAAGTCAATCGATGAAGAAACCTTGCAAGTACAAAAAAAAGAATAATAAAATAAGTTTTTTGTGGAACACTTTTTTAAAGGAATCATCATAATCTGGGTAAAGATTTCGCGAAAACTCTAAACAGGTGAAATTGTTTTTGAAACACCGATCGCCATATTATATGTCATTCTATGCGAGAACCTGCCGAGTCAAAACATTGATGCTCATACGTTCAATGCAACAGGGACGGACTTAGGGGGTGGCCACATGTGCCGCGGCCCATGGCGGCAAAAGGGAGCGGCAAATTTTGCAATTTTTTCAAATGTAGGTATCAACAAAAAAAATCGGATTTGGAAAAAAATTACAAACGAGAAAAGGCGTCAAAATCTCTCATTTCCTGAGAGTTAAAGTATAGTAATTTCTAATCTGTTCGTCTTTCGGTGATACAAGAGACAGCACCTTTCATTGATTTAGTTGGGAGATAAACCAAACACGCAATTTGGCCTGGAGCAGCGCGGCGCAGAGAGCAATGATGACGAGGACTTGAGATGAAAAGGAGAAGCCCTCAGAATGCCGGTCAGCATGAAACACTTTATTAGCGCCTACAAGACTCCATGAATACTTCACGCATAGCGTCAAACGTAGTGCGGTCAGCAGCAGTCGTCGTGAAACGCATAGTGCCTACAAGACTGCATGAATACTTCACGCATTGCGCCAAACACAGTGCGGTCGGCGCGGCAGCGGGAATTAAAAAATTATTAAACCACATTCGTGATTATTCTTTCATAATTGTTTCGTTCGTTTCTTATAAATGAAAGGCCTTGTCCACACAGAGATCAGGTTCACGGAACTTAACTTTCGCGCAAAGTTCCGTGAACTTTTGCTAAAGTTGACAGGGCTTCCACAAAAAATGTGCCTAACACGAGTAAAAGTGTCTTATGCACCGGTCCTCCTCCGGCACATTCACTTGATGGTTTGCATCGATGTTTCAAAACGAATGAGAAGGGGGCGGCAAAATACAGGCGGCCCATGGGCGGCAAATAGGTAAATCCGGCCCTGCAATGCAAACTAAGTAGGACTCGCAGAATTGACCTTAACGACATTCATCTGATCATGGACCTGATGCAGACTTCAGCTTGAGCAAAAGAAAGAGCTAGTCGTCTCTTTTGAAAAATGACTCAAAAATCACGCTGAGCGCTTCGGGAAAGTCTCAAATACACTCCTAATTTCACAATCTACGTAAGCAATATGCGTTTTTCAGTTTCTCGCTCGCTTCAAAAATGAGACGACGGCATAGGTGAACATTTCGAAGAGACACTCCTTCCAATCCTTGCGCATTATACGCAATATTCAACACGGCCGACGCTAACCCACCAAACCGCACGTAACGAGACTAGCTTTTCTCAACCGGCGTGTTAAATATTGACAGTTTTCTTTGCATTGACAAAGACCATGGTGCTTCTTCACGATTTGCGCGCGGAAGCGTCAGCCATGTTAAATACTGAGTAGCATCCTAGTGCGCAAGGTTTGGATGGTACGACTCTTCTCACGAAATGTTCACCTGTGCCATTGTATCGTTTTTGTAGCGGGGAGCTTAAAAACACGCATATTTCTTACGCAAATTGTGAAGGTAGGAGTGTAATTCAGACTTTCCCGATGCGCTCATCGTGATTTATGAGTCATGTTCAATGAGAAACGACTCTTCTTTTTGCTCTAGCTGAAGTTTGCAACAGGCCGATTGAAAGAATAATTGAAGGGCTTGAAGGACAAGGCGCATAAAGGCAGTTTTCGAAAAAATTGAGGTATCAATGATTTCAAGTAAAACTAGTCTTGATGCATATTCTGTGGAAAATTCCCTCCCAAATTCAAATTTTTAAGCCAGTTTGAACTTTTTTTCCCCATAAGGATCTGTGTGATTTCGAAACTTCAATCACCCATTTCTTGAAATAGCAAAAACTGCACTTATGCGCCTTGTCCTCCAAGCCCCTCAATTACGGGAGACTAACAATGATTCACACATAGTGTCATGCGTCATACTCAAAAGAAAAAAGTGTTTGGATAAGATTTACAATTTTACACTGAACATATTTGGTTTAATGAAAAAGATAAAACTAAATCAATTTTTTTATAGACTGAATAATCATTCGTATCAATAGATGTTACACACTTCTAAAAAAAAACTTCTTTTTCCAGTTAGATATGGTGATTGTCGTACTCGCGTCACTAACCTATTTGTAGGATTGATGCATGTTTAACTTTTAAACATGGCTTTTAGTACTACTTGACGAGTGATTAAGACTTGCGCAATTTCAAATCACATTCGTCATTTGAATTTGAGATTACCCGATATAGGTAGCAGATGATAATACAATGAAGCAAACCTTCACCTATCGGGGTGAGTTCATTCTTTAATGCAACAAAAAAGGCGGCTATTAAGTAAATTTGTTTCACGGAAAAACCGATAGCAACAAAAACTTTGATTAGGTAATGAGTGAAAAGTTCACGATACTCTTCGGGGATAGGTTCGGTATCCCATATTCTTGGAGGAAGAGAACGTAGACGTGTATCGGCACAATCTTTGTCGAAAGATAGCTCGATATCCATCGAATTCATGCGTTATGTTGTAGTAAGCAGTTGAGATCTGGCATTCAGTTGAGTTTTGAGCGGAGGTCCCCAAAATTGTGCCCAAAGTAATAACTGCAAAAAACAGGTTACTCGGCTCCATGGCTCGAAAACAGTCACTCAAAATTGAAAAAACCTTCGACTGAATTTTTGGTGGTATTTACAAAAACTCTGAGCAATGTACCGCCTAGAAATGCTGCTGGTTTCAAACGACGTGGGACTTGTAAAACAGGACGTTAACTTGCGAGATCCGACGAACTTTCTGGTGATTGACTAAAACGCACATCCACATGTAAGAGTCACAATGCACAGTAACTGGCTTTCTAGTTAGTGCTGGGCTACTTAAACTTTCGTCTTATCTTTCGACAACGATTTGACCCGTTTTTGAAAAACCTTGGTTTAAAGCATAAACAAAGAATACGAGAAAGAAGGAGAAGAAAGTTGGAGGAAAATGCATTCATTTTAACCACCTATCTTAGCTACTATCACTTTCGTGGGGCCAACGATGGGAAAGTGAATGAGGATTTTCAATGATGGTTGTTTTGGAGGGGGAAAGATAGGTTTTGTCAGTCATTGTGTATTTTTACAAATATTACGCAATGATGGCCGAAGTGTTCATGTTCATGACTATTAAGAACAATAGCATTGGAGTGTTAAAGTATTGGGGTAAAATCATTACTACATAACAGTTTTATGGTAAATTTCTTGTCCTTATCAATCAAACAGTTGAGAAATATAAGAGATTTATCAAGAGTTGTCGCATTCTTTATAATAACATTCATAATTTCCGGCTATGAAGACATTTTTTGGAAGAAAAAAAATATATTAAACTTTGATCAACTCGTAGCACCCCAGTTTTAAAATTATTCATATCGTGAGGGGGTGCACCATATCAAACATGACATCGTGTTAATTAAATATAATAATTTCTTATACTTAGAATGTTTTAAAATATATTAGTGAATCTGTTTGTACCAGGTTTTTCCACATTAATTTTTTACAAAGCGATTTTAATTAGTACTTACTTAGTACTAAATATTAAGAACGGCCATTGATAATGTAAGTTTATGAGAGAAGAATGCAAACGAAAACTTACGACTGACAATGTCTTCGTGAAAATGACACTTACCTGTAACAGAAAAAATACATGCATTTAATTCATGGTCGCCTTCAAAGGGATAATCAAATAATCAAAAAGCACATCGACGGTGAAACTACCAAACCACGTATCTCGGTTTGCGACGTTGCAAACTTCCTGTCATACTTTATTTTTTAAATGAAAAACTACTTAACGTCCAGTCTTGAAAATTTCTGTGATTTTTCCTCTTCGTGCGGAGAAAATTCTGTGAAAATTTCAAGGAATGATATTGATTTGGTCTACTTCAAAAAAATAAAATGTGAGCGTAGATTTTCAAACACCACTAACGAGATACGTGGTTTGGTAGTTTCACCGTCGACATGTTGAATTTCAATTAATTTCAACATGATTAAAATCCTCCACATTTGGGTAGAATAATTGAGTGGACACAAAAGATCGATACAGAAGTTTACAAAACTCGATTTGAAAAGTGCGTTAGTATTATGCTTTAAAATTATTTAGAACTAAATATTAGGAGGGTGTTAGGAGTGTATTTTAGACATTCTCGATGCGTGTATCGTGATTTTTGAGCCATGTTCTTGAAGAAACAACTGTTCTTCTTACTCCAGCTGAAGTTTGCAACAGGCCCATTTTTGCATTACGTGCTTAAACTTTTTTGCCTCCTGTAAAATCTGAGTTTTTGGACATGTTATAGGTCAAACATTGACTGCTTTAACTGAAATTATGCCTCATAGGGAAATCTCGAAAACCCCAACACGCGTGTGCCCTGATGAAAGTTGCATAGCACTGAGGGAAAAGCACGTCTGACGAGATAACGGTGCACCCTCGAAACGGGTGGTGGTTGGGGGAGGGCCTACTTGTCATTCACACGATGCGGTGATGCCAATCAACCGAATATTTCGTGGGAAAATTAAAGGTGAAACTACATCGGAAAAGAATGAACATCAAGACATCAAAAAAGTTATGATAAAACACTGGTTTCGTGTTTATATTCAGTTAAAAAGGAAACCCACATTTGAGCTCATGGGTGATCTCCATAGGAACACACACCTCAATCCATGGTGGATAAAACTACTGAGCGATTTTCCTCGAGCTGAGCCGATGAATTAGTTTTTCAAGATTCCAAATAAGTATCTGTAAAGAAGAAAATTTGAGTTGCTTGAACACGCTACCGTTCCACGATTTTACTGGAAATTTAAGGCAAAACCAGGGCTTTAGCTAAAATCAAAAATTCCATATTTAGACGGTTGTTTGCTATAAAGCAGTTTAAACCTAAGCCTAGATTACACGTTGAAAATGGAAGCCGAAAATTGATGGCCCGAGATCGCATCGTTGACTAATGAGAGGGCTGGAAAGAACACTTCAACTTTCAGCGTGGAAACCAGCGAGTAATTTTCGGTTTCTGACACTATCCTGCAACAATGGCATAACTTTTTAGTGCTTTTCCAGGCACGCCAAGCCTGGCGCATAAACTATGCTGCTTTTAGTGGAGGCAAATTATGCAATACTTCATGCAAGTCGGGGTGAAAAGGGGGACAGGGGGTGAACGCCCCTTTCCACCCCCATACTCCGAGCTAAAAATAGCGTTCAGCGTTTCTCCGCTGAATCCCTCGACTACGGCTGGTTGTCTCGAACTTCTGAGCTGAATAGGGCAAAATATAGAGGACCCCCTCGTGATTAATTTAAGTCCGTTGCGATTCACTTGCATTTTTGGAAGCTTATGATTAATTGCGCGTGAATTCGGCTGCTTGGATCATGGCAAGAGGAAGAAAAAATTCATCTTCCGTTTCGGCAGTCGGGGTCTATTTTAGAAGCTGGATAAAAACACAGTCAGAAACCTCTCATTCGGAATTCAAAATTCAGATTTTTCACTGAGAAAAATGGTCCTCATCACTATGCCGCAACGGGAATTCTCGTTGCGTCAATCGGAAATCTGTTTAAAGCGACAGAACATCTTTTTGAGGTACTAGGAATACAGTTCGAAAATAAGTGGATTTGTGTTGCGTCAACGATGAAATTCTGTGGCGGAACATTTAACAGGGATCTTGTTGGCTATGAACGGGAAATCAGAGGAAAAGGGAATTCTTTACAAACCCGACTCTGCACAGACGCGAGAAGGGCGCAGCCACTAAATTCGTCGCTGATCTGGCGTAGGGGCGTATTCCAATTACCTCGTTAGACCTGTATTACATAGACATCCATGCTTTCTAGGGCTCATGCAGAAATTGAGGTATGCCCTTACGCCAAAAAAATGACGAATTGGCAGATGTCTCCAGTCCTTATTTTGCTGTAATCGCTTTTCACGTCATGGGTAGAATTAGGAACTTTTGGCATGGATCCAAAATGGGCACCTCATTAAGAAAAGTTTTGGAAGGACACAAGGGTACTCCATTAAGAGGAATATGAAGGACTTCACCAGCTCCACAGGGGGGCTCGGGAGACTTTTTCAGCTCCGACGGGTGTTCCGGAAAATTTTGAAAAAAAGTCGTATCAAGAGCAATTTTAAGCTGGCCTAACAGAGAAGTTGCTTGAAATGCAAATTTCACACACTGATTTAGCAAAACCCTCGCATTTTCTAAAGGGAACCAGTAAGTACATTTAAGCACTGGCGATTCTTGAAAATTAGTGACACTGTTTTCCCTGCATTCACATGTAAGTTAGACGATCGATTTTTTGTGAGGCACCTTACCTCAGCCAAAATCGATATTTTCGATAGATAATATGGAGGGAAGACCGTGGTGCCAACTTGCAAAATCGCCGCTGGACTTCCCATTGAAAATTTTCGAGCCTTATGGTGATTATTTTTAAAAAGTGCAAGAGCGTATGATCCAAAGCTTCAAGACAAACTGTTGCTTGGTTTCGATTGAAAAATATAACATTAGCAGAGGTGTGCGACATAAGTGGCAATTTTGCAAGTGGGCAACACTGTAGTTCCTCCCTTGAAATTCATTAAAAATATCGGTAAGGATTGATTGTTTTACATACAATTAAATGGAGGAAAAACAGAGTAACCAACTTTCAAGAATCGCCAATGGCGACATTGGAATCGGAAATACGCACTTTTAACTGTAGCCATCAATATCCACTTTTGATGGGGAACATCGCCAGAAAAAATTCTTCAATTTTTGAGCGGTGAAATCTAATCTTCCTCCCGTCGCACGGCTCCGAGCAAGATGCCTGGGAATCTCCGGGAAAGAGAGAGAGAGAGTAAACAGCTTCGACCTTTCGGCGAACCCTTCAAGATTTCAAAGGCACCCCCCCTCCCTCCCCCCGAGTTAAAGGTGAAAACGACGTGTCAGGAACTCGAGAGATGACGACGGAGTGATCCTCCGAGCAAGACATATTCACTCGTGAAATGCGACCTTATCCTTTCATCTGGCGCTGGATTTCAAGACCCTCTCACGGTGGAAGGGGCCTCATCCCCCGCGTCATCCCCTGTTTTTATTGCTTGAGTATTCCGCCCTTGAGTGGTGCCCTGAAAGCTCGTCCTCCGCTTTGAGCCCGAGTGTCTGTTCATTTCCCTCCTCGGTCGAAAAGGGGTGTATTTACCGTTGGGTCGCATGATTTACTAGCGGCGATACTAGTAGCGATCTAGAACAGTGCACTGAAAAAAAAATATTGGTGTATTTACTGAGAAAAGGGTAAAATTACCAAGAATTCAGGGTTCTATTTGATCCCAGTTTTTTCTTGGTAAAATTACCATTTATGGAATTGGTAATTTTACCGAGAAATCTCGGTAAAATTATTGAACTTTCTCGGTAATTTTACTGGACCTTGGTAAAAACGCCAATATTTTTTATCGACTGTGGTAGAATTACCGAGATAAAATGGCAAAGTTACCGGGAATTGATTCCCAGTCGGGCGGGGTAGTCTGGATCCTCGAGATCTCTCCGGCTCCGCCTAAATCCGTCCTTGTTCAAAAATAGAACTAAGGCCATGTCCACAAGAGCGCCGTCTAAGGAACTTCGGGCGAACTCGTTAAAAGCTACCTGAACCCCCAGTTCGTGGAACTAATTCGCTCAAACTGCGCTCGTGTGGAAGAGTCCTTTACTTCAAGCTCATAGAAAAACGGAAATTACTCCGTGGCTGATGAAAAAGCTAGAGGGAACTTCCTGAGGTCGCACGACATGTGATTGCCTTTATAAAAGCATTATTATTACACCTAATATTAGGTAATTTGGACGTATTTCTGCCGAACGGAACTATGTGCATTTAGACATGAGCCCTGATACCCATGAGAATATATGCATATCAGGGCTCACCTCATAATGCACATACTTCCGTTTGGCAGAAATACGTCCATTTAATCTTAATCAGCCTCACTACATAAGACGTTGCCTGTTTTCTCTGATGTTTAATTTTTTTAACATAAACCATGGCGACTGAACCTTGAAATTTTGTGAGTATACTTTCATGATCTGCGGTATATTCACAAAAAGTTTGAAGACGCTAAAAAGTTTGGTTTTCCGGCTCAAGTCTTTATTACTAAACGGTATTTTTTAACTTTTGTTTCAGATTGCGCAAAAAATTTGAAAATCGGCCGCTGTCCGCCCGGACACGTCTTTCTTCCCCCAACTTCCCGCTAAGACACCAACATTTCGTCTTTCGCAAATTTTAAGCAATCCTTCACCACTAATGTCAATTACTTGAAACGCAGGTAAGAGTCAAATATTTGTATTCATGCCGTATGAAAGAGAAAATTATGATAGTCCAATCAAGACAACCGCCCAGATTATTATTCTCGATATGCAGACGTATTGCAATACATCCAAATGCGCACCGCACATAAAACTCCTTCAAATAAAAATAAAAGCAAAACTCATCTCCGGAGAGTTAAAATAGTTGCGCATGATATTTTACTGTATGCAAGCCTTGCTATGTAAGATAGGATGGACAAAATCTTCGCATTTCGAAGATTTATTATTATCTATGGAGTACAAAAAACGTCCACCGAAAATGCGCAGGATAAAATTGCCCAAATATTTTCACAACAATGGACTACCAGACGAGGTTAAAATTGGATCAGTGAGAACGAAAACACACCAACTCGGAAGAATGAAAATAATTAAGACACACACAAAACTGCACAGTAGGTGAAGAAGTTAGTTTAAAAAAAAAGATTTTTGCTGCCGAAAGACAAGTACTTATCGCCACTTTAGAGGTCCAAGTTGGAACAGACGCGCTAACTTCAATGACCTTTATGTAAATTAACTGTCTTTAATGGAAATTGAGTATTTCCGAGTTACCGAGTTGGTGTGTTTTCGTTCTCACTGATTCAATTGAGGCACAATGCGAAAAATACATTTTAAAATTTCACGAGGAAACTGAATCACACTACGGGAAGTCTGGAAATCAACTCTCAAACAAGATTTAAATTTTTACAATGAATATTGGTTACATAGCAGAAGTACAAATGAAGTCATTTGTATGGTGTAACTTACATTTGATCTATGTAAAAAATACTTGTTGATATCTCGTTCTGAAGTTAATTTCCGAACTTCCCATTGTGTACATCGTTGGACCGAGTCAATACTGCCGTGCTAAGGGAAAACGCCGGATGAATATTCGAGAGTTGCCCAATGTCTCCGGATAAAACATGTATTTTTGAGGAAAATTAAGCTTATTTTTCCTTGAAATTTTCCGATATTTTACATTAAATTGCGAACAAAATTGCCTCAAAAATTTAAAGAAAAATTGTAACAATTTTCCAAGTAAATTCGTTTTACATCGAAGGAAATTTGGCAACGCCTGAAGGCTCATACGGCGTTCTTCCTTAGCACGGCAGAATAGGAGAAGTCGGTCGAAATCCGGAAACTTTGAAAGTTTATTTTTTTAAAAATATGAAACAAAGAAGTTTCAAGAAAGGTTTCATTAGTTTTTTCGTGAAATATCCTCTCAGAGACACCTCCTGAGATTTGAAAGTGTTGCCAACAATTTTATAGCCGGCTTCTTCTATTAGCTCGTGCCACTGTGGGATAGAGTACCTTTATAGACAGAGTATGGCCATTTCTGTTCCGGTTTTTCATTGGTCGCGAGCGAGTAGGCTGACACGATGCTCTTAGGGCCGCAAATAAACAAACAAGATGGCTGTTATCAGCAAGGAAGTTTGAGGTTATGCACATCTTACATCCTCCTGTGATATAGGCGAAAGGCGATTTAACAGTGTTTTCATGTTTTTTTTATGTGTTATTCGTAGATATGCTAATTTAGATTGTTACTGCGGTATAATTGAAATTTTTGTCAGATTTTAGCTACTTATCGATGTTACGGTGAGCCGCCATCTTGTTTGTTTATTTACGGCCCTAAGAGCATCATGAAGCCTAAAAACTCGTTGACCAATCAAAAAGCGGAACAGTTTTCCTGTAGTAAAAAGATACGAATGGCCATACTCTGTCTATAAAGGTACTCTAACTGTGGGACGCACTTTTGAGTAAAGGCTCGACAGACAGCGCGTGACACGAGGTTGTCCGCTGCCATGATGATGCGGGCGGTGGGTGGAAAATGATAGTGGGGTTCGAGGGAGGTTGGAAAACGGGATTTTCTGCACAGGATCGCGGTGGCTGTCCCCACTCGGTTCCGAGTCCTCCCCCACCCTCCACCACCTCGGGCATGCCGCCAATGTTTCGATCGCTCTAAATACCGTCTCGCAAACTTTCCGCAAATCAGGCCAGTTCCAAATCGCAGAGAAATTAGTTTTTCATGTTCGATGATGGCGCAGAGTAATGAGCTTCACACAGTGGACACTATCGCACTAAATCAATTAGGATGCTGAATTAGCATCCTGTCTTTAAAAAGAGGATGTGTGGGACGGACTCAAAGCGTTCGTCTCAATTGCCCCTGCTTTTGACTTTAAGTCCGGAGGTTTGTTAAGTTAATCGGAGGGGGTCAGTCGAGGGAATGGTTTTCAGGCCCTCGCAATTTTTTTTTTTTTTTTTTTTTTTTTTTTTTTTTTTTTTTTTTTTTTTTAACCCCCAGGACGTTAATAGACTTCCTAGTTTATGTCCGTGGATAAATAAAAAAATAAGCATTTTGAATTCGCAAAGTGATAAACAAGCGCTTTCTTGATTCAATTCATTGTTCCTGTTTGCCGGAAGATCAAAGTCAACTTAAGTCATTTTGGTCCCAACATTAATTTCATCAGGCTGTGCGATGAAATAATCTTTTTACTATAAGCTCAATTTTTCCTCAGAATTTCAGAAATATCGTGCATCAAATATGGAACGAGATTTTGGCGGGACAATTCTAATGATTTATCGGACGTGATCATTTGGTTTCAATGGCTGATCTTCCGAGTTGTTTTTTTTTTAGTTTCCTCGCAAGCGAAAAGTTTGAATCAACTGATTTCAATTAATTAAGGGATACATGTATTCATTGCTATCATGCCTACGGCGTAAACGTTATTAGACGGTACCATACTTAGTACATTGGTAAAAATATTGAGAGAAGAAAATGAGACTTCAGTGAAAGTCATGGTTTCACAACACAAAAAGAAGTCGTGTACACTTCAAAAAAATATTGTTCTATTGCAACAAATATTTAACGAGCACAGTAAAGTATAGCTTCACCTATCGGGCTAAGTTTATCACGCAACGAAACGAGAAAGGCAGCGAAGAGGTAAATCTGTTTCATAGAGAGACCAAGAGCTGTTAGGACTTGAATTGTGTAGTGAGTGAAAAGTTCAAGATATTCTTTGGGAATAGGAGCAGTATCTCGTATTTTTGAAGGAAGAGAGTGTACAGCTGTCTCGGCACACGCTTGATTTAAGGATAGTCCATAGTCCTCGTAGAGCTGCGTCACGTTGTAGGTTGATGTCCAGCATTCGGTTGAATTTTCGGCGGTGATCTTCAAAATTGTACCAATCGTGAAAACAACAACAAAAAACAAATGATCCGGCTCCATGGTTCGGTAATAATCACTCGCAATCGACACACCTCCAACTGAAATTTCAGTGCGATATTTCCGGAAAACCTGAGCAAAGCACTACCTAAAATGCCACTGCTTTAAAACGTAAATGCGTATACACCAAATTGGCAAAATTCACTGAGCTTTCTGAAGATGGAAAATTAACCGACTTCAACGTAGAGAAACAATGCACTGAAACTGGTGCTTTGGTCGGTGTTTGTTCTACTTAAACTTGCATCTTATCTGTCAATGACGATTCGACCCGTTTTTTGAAAACCTCGGCTTGTATTATAAGGTTAAAGAAACAATTCGTTGTTCCCCTCATGGAGGAACGTAATTTCATTTCAATATTGCCAAATTTCCCCTGACAAATTGATATTGAATTATTGAATATTGAATACAATTGAATATTGACCATCAGGCGAATCTTGGGCATTTCCAACTGAAAATTTCTTCTGATCTCGCGCAAAAATCCGACAAAATTTTGACAAAAATAGAATAGGTATTCTTGTGAATAATTGAATTGTTTGAGTCAATTTTGCAACCTTGGAATGGACTTACGTTCCCTCATCCTGGGAACGGCGAATCATAACAAAGGATAGCCTTTAATACAAACAAAGTAGAGAAAAAAAAGAGACTGAATTAGGAGGAAAAATTCTTCACTTATGTATGTAAGACGTCAGAAAAAGTAACAAATTAATTTAGAACCTAAATGATTAACTATCTGATCACCTAGAGAGAAACGATAATAAGAATAAAAAAAAAAAAAAAAAAAAAAAAAAAAAAAAAAAAAAAAAAAAAAAAAACGATACTGCGGGTTGTATGTGAGATATATATGACCCAGCAGTTTCAACCCAGCAACAGCTCTAGGATGTCCATGGGTAAGGTGAACTTTGATGTGACAAAAATTCGTTAAAAAGTTCGAATAATATATTTGGAGGGGGTTGTTGCAGAGTGGGCTGGTTGGATGGTAGTTTCGGAGCCAGATCCGCCTCGAAGTCTACGAGGGAGGCGTCGGATCATGACGGGGGATAGAGGGGGGGGCCGAATATATTTAATGGGGAGGAAAAATCGGAATAGCTAAGGGTTGGCAAAGAAGGGTGGAGGAAGCTCCAAAGAGATGGCGGAATGCGAGGCTGAGCTGGATTGATACCGGGTCTCGCTTCGGAATAACAAAAGATGCCCGTGTTAGGCGAACCTAGATGCCACATCACATGGTTCTGTGTGCAGATGCATCGGCCCGTGTTAAAACCTCATCAGTTATAATTTCCAGATGAGCCCTGATCTCCATAACATCGACTGTGCTCTAGGTCTCGTCAGATTAATAAACGTACTCGGTTTAAAAATGCTCCAATTTAGGTATCGTTTTTGGGCGCTATTCCAAGAACCAACAAGACAAGGTGGGGATTTATCTGAGTGCATATTTCACTTGAAACTCCTTCGAATAACGCTGTAGGCAAAACGTATCTCCAGAAAGTTCGAATAGCTGAGCAAGGTATCTAAGGGTCGTATTTATGGTCGTTCCTTAAATTTTTTACGTAAGTTTACACCGCTAGTAAAACTCCTTCAATTGACGATGATGGCAAAACGCATCTCCGAGGAGTTAAAATAGTTGCTCATGACGTTTCACTGCAAGTAAGACTTTAGGTCATGGTCATGACTCATGACTCATGGCTTATACAACGGACACGTTTGCACGACGACGGAAGCTCTTCATTAGTTTGGATTAAATAGGTATTTCCTTGAAAACCCGATTATTGAATTTGTCGAAAGTTCGTTAAACGTCACTATTACAGGTTCAGTAAAAACTCTGATTTCGAATCGTATGTTAGTAGATAAAAAATTACTACTTAGATAAGTTGAGGATCGTAAAACTTTGAAACAATGTTCCTTATTAAGATTTTAGAAAAAAAATGTTTGAAGAGTTGGAAATTCTCCGAATCACCTCAAATAGGAGCAACTAGCATTTAAAGTTTGCATCAGAACAATAGAATTGAAACTTTTTGCGAGCGAAAAAATCCTTTCTAATACGCTCGACGTTATTGAAGTGTTGGGTACGGAAAGGGCTTTTCTTAGTTACGATAAGTCAGAATATGTCTCCGCTGACGTTTTTTGCGCTGTAACAGAAGCAAATTGTAAGGAATTCCTTGAACATTTTACTGAATTTTCTTCGGAACCGTACAATGCTGAAAATAAAATATTTCAGAAAATTCACCGAAGAGTCTCCTCTCTAACATTCAAATTAGCAGTGAGGATTTTGAGACACCGCAACCAAGGAATGTCCTTTCTGCACCAAACGCTTCTATTTTTGTGCGATTTCACGAGTTAAAAGTCTACTCAGTCGGCTTCGTCTTATCATCGCACACCCATTGCCTCAAACAAAATGATTTTCTACTCAGATTTCAAGGTGGTTTCAAAATAGTGGACTATGGTGAAAATTTGCAGACTTCGGTGAAACTTGGCAACTGGTTGGCGACAAATATACCCAGAGAAAGGGAGTGGGTGTGTCGCACTCGAGAGCTTTAACAAGTCATTTTATTATTCAAGCGACGACTTTCCCACTCGGACTACCCTCGATCTGCCACCGGGTCGATTGTTGAAAGCTTATCGAATAACCTGAATCGATAAGTTGCATTGCTAACATAGGAATGTATCGATCGGGGTCATCGGACAACGATTCAACCGATCCAGGCGCTGAAAATCAGAGCTAACCGCGCGAAATTTCGCAGTTTCCCACGCGCTCCGGCAAGGCGGAAGGTGCGGAAACTTCGACACTCTCATAACGCGGTCTCTAAACGGCCGCACGTCGGAGGAACTTAGACAGCGACTAATGTTCCAGGCCTCGAAAACAACAGAGTTCGAACGTGACGCGACTAAACTCTGATTGGCTCCCACAAAGTGCCCCAGTTTCAGACAGTTCCGCCGCGAGTGCAAAAATGAAGTTTGGAGAAAACGGGCTTATTAGCGTGTCTGAGCGGAAAATTTTATCGATAGAAGTCTCCGTTCTGTGTCGACTTGCCGCCAATCATCCAAAAAACTCTCGGAGACCGGTTGGTTGATTTAAAAATCGACGAATTTTACTTACAACTTTATAAAACGGCCTTTTCATTGAAGTTGAGCTAGAAAGACAGCCGTAAGTGTTATCTCTTGCACGCTTTTGTGATTGCATTTTGGAGGGAAGAAACAACGAACAAATTAGAAATTGGTAGAAAAGGGCGCCATTTTACTTTAAAATACAGCTCTCCCTGATGGCTTTCTAACGAAATAGTACCCCGTACGGCCATTTTGTCTGAAACACCGTCAATGTTTGCGAACTTACGGCTTTCTCATAAGTCTATTTGCTTATACAGTTAAGACGAATTTTAGCTATTACAATGATTTTATCTAAAAGAAATTAGATGAATTTTGAAAGAAACTCGATTTAGAACATTCAAGCG
This sequence comes from Bemisia tabaci, assembly GCF_918797505.1. Classification (NCBI taxonomy): domain Eukaryota; kingdom Metazoa; phylum Arthropoda; class Insecta; order Hemiptera; family Aleyrodidae; genus Bemisia; species Bemisia tabaci. The sequence continues at coordinate 75,579 of NW_027311772.1, forward strand.
ATACGGCTCTCTTTGATATCCTCTAAGGGATGATACCAATGGACCATAACCAAGAATCGATTGTTTCCCATACATTTAAATGGAGGAAAGTCTTGCCAACATTCAAGAATCGGAACTGCTCTTATGTAAAACCGGCTTTACCCGGGGTGTCTATAAACTTGGTGGGAAAAATTCCTCGACTTTTCAAGGATTTTCCCAAACCAATATTATCAAAGTCTCCTAACTTTTAATGAAGATAATTTGCACGTGCAGAACTAAAAATGAAACATTTTTGACTACGATACCACTGCAAATAGCCAAAACATGTGAACCATTTCTCTTCGGGTATAAATAACTTAATCCTCAGATGCCTAGGCTGGGGTCAAATTCACCCGAGTCTTGCTAAAAACACGTGGCCCGCGGATTTTGAACAAAAACTGAATCAACGGAGAAAATTGTCGATAATTTTCCTCAAAATGATCAGTCAATTTTGTTCACAATTTAATCTAAAATATCTGAAAATTTCAAGGGAAAATATGCATAACTTTTCTCAAAAATACATGTTTTATTCGGAGCAATCTAGCAGCTCTCGAATTTTCATACGGCATTTTACCTTAGCACGGCAGTATAGGTCTACTCTACAAATACATCGTAAAAAAATCAGACATCAAAATTGAAATAAAGATAAATCGGATGTCAACACGGCCAAAGATAGAGGAGACATGATGCGACTTCGTTTTTTAACTTCTCCTCCCCGAGATTGAGCGACCTCAGTAGAAGTATAGAAAAAAGCATTACAAGTTTAAGCCTCGCGCCATCGCGCCCTCAATTTTGCAGACGCAACACGGACACCCGTCAAGCACAAATAGTTGTATTTCTGCGCCGTCATGAACGCGCGTCCTATGCCTTGCTCTATTTGATATTCTTGCGCAAAAATAATTTTTTCCTATTTTTGCCTATTTACGTGATCCTCCACTATAGGAGATAAGATGAGCGATGATATGCATAAGCGTAGATTATTCTGATTGGAAGCACTTTAAAATTGGAAAGAGCTAAGCACGACTCTCCTCTACTTTGCAAAAGACTAGCGGTTATGTTTAGACGACCAATCAAACGGTTATTATACCGGAGTGTTTTCTTGGCAGCGATATTTTCCCCCGACGCAAACGCTCGGAGCCAGAGGGGGGGGGGGGGGAGGGGAGGTTTGCCGTGGGGAACGGAAGGGATTTCTCGAAGCGACGTTTTTCGCATCCGAGCGAAATTGATCGGCAGATGCTCCCCGTCCCGCAAACACTGGCTTGGCGTGCTTCGCGATACATCGATTGATCTGCCATATAAACCTATAGGGAAGGATCGCCAAACAGGGTGTTCACATCGAACACCTTGAAAATCGACTCTTTTCTACAGATTCAAATTGGAAAATATCGATAATCGATCGTTCACGCCTCGTTTTGCGCAAAGCGTGCATAATCTTTCGCCAACATTAGTAGTCTACCCCCACTTTCGTCCCCCTCTCTCCTCTCCGCCGAACCCCGATTTTCGACCCCCTCCCCTGGGCCGACCTCCCACTAAAAGCACAGCTTCAAATATTCCCGTGTTTAGCCCGCTTACCGCACGAATCCAATCTAATGAAGCACGGGAAGGCAGCAACAGCCGTTGCCAATTCGGCCTGAATCCGCTCACATTTTGCTGTGTTAGCGATCTAAGCAGCATGCACAAGTCAAGTTTCTGAAAAAATTAACTTTTTCGAGTCAAATGGAAGTTTTAATCGGTTGCTCGCATTAGGGTGTGCGCTCATAGCAACATTTCAAACTGAGGACACTTCGGCTACATTTTGCGGTAAAAACCTACTAATTCTGGCTCCATGAGGAAACAGCATTCTAGCCATTGGCTCCATATGAAGATTAATGCTTTTATGTGTATAGGCCGGAGACAGTTTTTTTCTCGGAAATTGTGATTTACGTTATTATGCACTGTTAAAAATCAACGATTTACTCTGAGTGAATAGCCGGCGTGAAAAAAAAAAAAAAAAAAAAACAACAATCCAGCGCGAATATCGCGCCGCACTCAGAGTGCATCAGAGCCTGAACATCACCAACGTCGGACGAATTAGTTGAGCTCCCTCAAGTAGCATGAATTCAGTCCCATTTGATACCGAGCGACGAATGGCAGAGTGGTAAACGCACTCGTCCAACACCGATGAGACTCGAGTTCAAATCCAAACTGCGGTAGTTCCGTTTCACATTCGCCGGTCAGGTTTTCACTCCGGCCATAGCGCGAAATTCGCGCCGGATCAATGCACTCATAGTAACAGGTGGTCAAAATAGCAACTGAGTGAGCGTGAATTTCGCGCCGGGATTTTTAACAGTGTGCATTAAAAATTGAGCCGATGTCCCCGGGGAAAGCGTTTGACTTTCTTCTGCGTTGAACCAAGTTCGGTGAAATTTTCACAGCTATTTTCAGGGTGTTTTATCTGTATACAATTACATGATCCTCCGAAATGTTGAAACCGTCTGATGATTTTACGCCATGGGCTAAAAATCTATTCAATTTGATCGAGCAATTTGTGTAGTTAAACTTGATAGAATTAGGCAAATGGGATCACAGCAAAATAAAATCTTATTTGGACACACACAGCCCAAGTGCTTGATACAATTTTACTTCTTCCATTTTTGGAAAGAAAACAAAACTAAACAACCAAAATAAATTAATAATTTAAAACAGTATGTTTTACTACATTGCAGATAACCTTCATATTGATGAAATTAGTCGAATTTAAACAGAAAAATGCAGTTTCGAAGATTGTTCTTTGCGAAAACATGACAGCGGTCTTTATTGCTTTCCGAGAGGGAGACTCGTGGGATTTTTGTCAAAATGGCAACACTGGCGAGAACGTAGAGAGCTCAAGCAGAGCGGAGGACGATGGGGGAAGAAGAAGGAAAGTATAATAATAGAAAATTGATTCCTTTTTTCTAACGAGACTTTTTTTCCTCCATCCCTGGCCATAAACAGACAATGTTTGCGAGCTTCTTTTATTCGAGGCTGTGAACGATATTCCTGCGGGGAACCCCGTTGCTGCAACATGGACATTTCTACAGGGAACAAAAACAAACTTTGCTACAATTAGACGATATTTTTCATTGTCCTGCCCACCAGTCTATCCGATGGTTCCACTTGGCAGTGCAGCTTGGGGTGAAGTTTTCTCTCGATTCGCATAAAAAATGCAAATAATGGGAAATGCTTGTTCAGAGACACTGCTCGATATCGAGGATGAAAAAAAAAAAAAAAAAAAAAAAAACTTGCCTCCCATTGAACGAAGAGAATTCATCTCTGTTCAATTTAAAAATATGCGTCAATCTTTACAATACGACAGTTTTAGATAATAATTAGATTTGTCATACATTTCTAATGAGAATCATTTAGATGAGTTCTGTGCTACAATTTTTCATTTTTTGTCGTGGTTCGCTTGAACACCACTCAAAGGCACGGAGAAATGCATAGCCGAAAAGTGCAAAAGGAGAGTGTTGAGACTCACCATATGAGCGCAAATGCCAAAAGAAAAGATTTAAGTAGAAGCACAAGCTTTCTTTTAATACTATCATCATTGAACTATCATCATTTACTTCATCGGCAAAATAGGCAACGTTGGAATTAAGTTGAGAGGTTAGAGAAAAAAGCATAGCGGCTGCAGTTAGATAGAAAGAATCGCATGCAATGAACATCGAACGAATTTTATTATAGCGCCTTGATACAACTATTCGAGCTCCTAGGATGTCCGTGTTGCATACGCGCAAATGTGAAGGCGTTTTGACTTCCCAGGCAGGCACTCATCGCTTCTCCCGTAGCCTGTGCGTGCTGTGGCGCTGCGGCGGGTAATACTGCGAGCATCTATTTAGAACGAATGCCCTTAATTCTTCCTTTATATTACAAAAACATCTTTTTAAGGCACAAATGATTCTTCGACAGAACATCTCCAGCACATTGCGATATCAAAACTGAAGAGCCTGATTTCTTGACCGACGAAATTGGGCCATTGAGTGGGAACGCATTGTTAGGGGCAGAATCTTCCAAAGTTGATTACGGGTGCGGAGGAGGTGTAGGTGTAGGGTTGTGGGGAAAGAGCGAGGCGGCCGAGAAGTCGAGAACACCTTTGAATATTTACAGGTCGAGCGATAATACACCCTTATTCCTCAGTGGGTCGCTCTGAAACTTCAGGAAGCGGCTCCCGCGCCCGCGGTTTTCCGCGATACAACCCTCTTACCCTTCATTTCACCCTCCCTCCATCCCCAATTCCGTGTTTTCCATTGTAACTCGCGCGCTCCTAGCCCCGTTTACAGCTCCCTCGCTGGAAAATCTCCGCTACCTCCACACTCAGGATCGTACTTATAGTCGTTCCTTAGACTGCCGTGCTAAGGAAGAACGCTGTATGAGCCTTCAGACGTTGCCGTATTTATTTCAATATTAAACGAATTTACTTGGAAAATTGTTAATATTTTTCTTCAAATTTTTCAGACAATTTTGTTCGCGGTATAATCTGGAATCCCTGAAAAGTTCAAGGAAAACTATGCATGACTTTCCTCCGAAATAAATATTTTATCAGAGGATATTTGGCAACTGTCAAGTGTTTATACGGCGTTTTTCCTTAACACGGAAGCAAACCGCTCCTTTCTGAAGAATACCCCATGGACTTTACATTTGGATAAAAGGAGGTTTGAAGAAGCGCTCAAATTAGCATGATAAAATGGACAATATTTGCCTACCTCGCGTAAAATTCAGCTGTTCAGTGTTTATCTTTGGAAATGGGTCCTTGAAAGGAGTTAGAATGATTTACGACGACAAGAAATACAAGATATGCAAGAAAGTATAGTACGAGGTTTGTACATTTTAAGGTAGGTTCGGACCTACCTTAGAGGTTGTGAAAAGTATTTAAACAAATTATTTCTTCACGTAGGAACATTGGTGTCGATTTTCTTCCGATAAAAAATTTATTTTCAGGGAAAGTTACGAATATTTATCGGAAGATTTACGGACTTTACATCGATATTTTTCATGCAATAAATCCTCTGAAAAATAGGGGGAAAAAATTCACAGACCTCCAAGAGTATTTGTGTTTTATCAAAGGAAAATTGAAAATTTCTGATTATCACTCAGCATTTTCCCTCAGCACGGCAAAATCAAACAAGGGCGCATTTAAATCAAAGGAAATACATAAATTATGACATTAGCCCTGTCATGCATGTATTTTTATGAGTCTCAGGGCTCATGTCAGAGTGTATATAGTTACTTTGCATTTAAATACGCCTTCTAGATCTTTTCTTTCGTCTCTCCTTTTAGGCAATCTCACGGTTAATTTTACCATGATATACGAATGTGTAAAAGCTCATACATAGGCCTACTTCACTGAAATATGCGCACAAACAAAACTCATTTTGAAAGCGCACTGCAAACAACTCAATTATTCCACAGAGATTTTCTCGCGAGTTTTCGTGATGCTATGATAATTTGCAGCTTGGAGTTGGTGCGGACGAACTTTTCGCTCATGATGTAGACTCCAGAGAATATGACGGGAGGACACATTAAATAATGAGTTGCAGAGAGATATGACGCTACATTCTGATGGAGTTCCCATGTTCATCCTCGGAGTTGCAGTGAGGCTTCTCAGCCCTCCTGTCGCAACTCATCAGGAATTAGGACACATAATTCGTCATTTCCCTCACGAAATAACGTAACTACATCCAGTGTTGCCAGATTTCCTCTCGCAGATCTCCTGTGAAAATGAGACAAATTATTCACAAGAATGTGCCTCGGAGTTGCAGTGAGGCTTTTCAGCCCTCCTGTCGCAACTCATCAGAAATTAGGACTCATTACCCGTCATTTTCCCCACGAAAAAACGTAATGACATCCGGTGTTGCCAGATTTCCTCTCGCAGATCTCATGTGAATATCAGCCAAATGTTGGACAAAAATTGCACAGGCACATTCTTGTGAAAAATTAAATTGTTTGAGTCAATTCTTGCAACCTTGCAATGCAGTTACCTCACTTCGTCCGAGAAACGACAAACTGCGGATTCTCACGACGTGCGGGAACTTTATCATGATGAGTTTGATGGGCACCATTATGAATATTAAGTGTATTGATGAAATGTGGAAGGGACAACTTACAGCAATGATAAACTACCTTTAAATTATCCGTAAATGGTCCATTAACTCGTTTGGGATTATATTCCAAATTCATAATACTCCAGCCATTTTCACCGATTTTCCCTTATAAACTAGACAAATCTGATATAACTGCGTAGCAGTTTGATCATATATTCTCAAAAGAAATATTGCCGACAATTGCATGAAAAATGTATACAATTTTAAATTGGTCTAATACCCTCTATAATAGTAAACGTTTCGTCTATCTACGTCCGGAGCAATCTTAAAACCTTAAGTTTCCCCTTATTACTATTGGAATAAGTCGGATTTGATTTTTGGTATTTGATAAAAATTTTGGAAAAAAATCGACATCAGTTCAAGCAACTATAACATTCCTCTCTAAATAGCTAGGTTCGTCTAATTTTCAAAAACCTTCGATCACAATCTGAACGCAATGTTGCCAATTACGATGAAAAATCTATACACGACTCTTCTGCCGCGTTAAGGAAGAACGCTATATGACCCAGTAGGCGTTGTCAAATTTCCTGCGACAAAGCACGAATTTATCCAAACAATTTTTTTGAATATCCCTCTTCCTATTTTTCAGGTGAATTCGTTCGTAAGAACGAACGATTCGATTCGTTGAACGATTCGATTCGTTCGAATCTATAAAGTCTGAATTTTGAGGAAAAATACTCATAACTTTCTTCAAAAATTAATATATTCTGAGAGAAAATTTGGCAAGATTCGAATGCTCATACGACTTTTTTACTTATCACGGCAGTGTTGTAATCCTTGCCCATTGGCGGATCCAGCGAATTGGCAACATAGTCTTATTCCATTTAAATCTATGGAAATGTATCGATTCTTAGAGGGGCCAGGTGCTCCGTCAAGAATCGATTATTTAGCATAGGTTGAAATGGAGGAAATCCGGTGTTGCCAAATTGCCGTATCCGCCTCTGTCCTTGCCACCCGTCTCGGCGGCGGCGGTGGGTGTGTCACTGTGTCAACGTGTGTGTGTCAACTCCGTAGTAGCTGGTCGACTCATGAATGGCTGCCAGGATCGGAGCATTCCGTTGTAAAATCAATGGGAATTGGATGGGCGGAGGGGATAGGTGGAGGGAGATAGGGTGAACACCCCACGCCGCAGGCGCGGGGGAGGGAGGGGGCAAAGCTCAGTGCTTCGTTCGGCGTGCGCTGCAGTTAAGGTGGTAATTTGTCGTTGACCCAGTAAAGTCCCCGCCGAGAGGAAATCCCGACAAGGGGGAGGGGGACTCGACACCCGGCAGGCTAGGCGAATTCGTATTTCGTTCTCGACTCGGAGCCAAGACGGGATATTTAAGCTTATTTTTCCGCGCGTCTAAACTTGGGAACGGTCTGAAACGGACCGTGTTGTCGTCGACAGGCGAGAACGCAAATTTTGGATTATGAAAACTTGCGGGGACGTGTCTTCGAAGGCAGGGTTTTGAGGGCGGGGTTTGCGGTTTGCATGACGTTGAGACTTCGTGGAAATTATAAACTTTCAAGTTTCCTTTCTTTGTGACCGAGTAATATCAAAATATTCGTGGGCCACATGCCTCAACAGTTGCATTCAAAAATTCAGTATGGCAGAGGCTCCATCTCGGTGGCTGAACGCGAAAAATGCGTACCTTACTTGCAAAGTTTAACAATTCCCGATCTTTTGAAGGAAAACAATAAAACATTTCCCCGTAATTCGGTTTTTTTTTGCCCGAGAGCAGAAAATTTCATTGACAACTGTTGGTTGGTTTTCTTTTGAAAATAGAAAACATGAGTGGGCACTTGCAACATCGCAACCTGAGATAAGCGTTTTTAAGCGTGCCAGTGTAAGACTAGCTTTTTTCTTTTACTTTAATCGATATTCTATCTTACCTTGATGTAATTCCGAACTTGAAAGCATCATGTGTCAGAGGTAACTAGAGGTCGTGAACATAGCTCCGTAAGGTTTAAATAAATAAAAAAAATAAAAAAAAATAAAAAAAAAAAAAGGTTTAAATGGGCCGCTGGACAAGATCTGAAACAGAAAAAAACATTAAATGTTATTTTTTCAAAACCTTACTATGAGAACGATAACCATGATGGGAACGTTGAAAATCAATCCTTCACAGATGTTAGGTATTTTTAACACGAATCAAATAGAAGTGAGATTACAAAAATGCCGTCATTTGTATTTATGTTAGTTGACGTGTGTCGATTGAAAACACTTATGCCTTGTTTCGGAGTTGATTTTCAGACTCCCTGTTGTGAGATTGATTCGTTTCCTTCGTGGAATTTTGAGGCCAAAACGAATTGCGTGGTGCTTTAATTCATACCTTGTCTGGAGGTTTAAGGGAGCTATTAACAAGCCATCGACATTTTTACGAACTTCCGGTAAAATTCAACAAGATCGTACATAAAATGGGGTTTAGCGTGGGATCGCGATGCTTTTCCATTGTAAGAATACAAGATGAAAAAAAAATCCATGATTTGAGAGACTTTAAGGCAGGTAAAGGCCTACCCTAAAATTTTCAAAGCCCACACAACTATATTTAGCTGTATTTTAACTGTAAATTTTTCCCCTCTTTTGGACTTCGTCCTTCGTGTAGTGGTGTAGCATTGGAATAACTTACACGGATCGATTTCCAAAGATGCTTATTTAATTTCACTCGAGGTTTGTAAATAGTCACCTTTTCATGATACTGCCGTACTGAGGAAGAACGCCGGATGAACATTCGAGAGTTGCCAAATTTCCCTGGATAAAACATGCATTTTTGACAACATTCATGCACATTTTTCCTTAAAATGTTCAGAAATCTTAGTTTAAATTGCGTACAAAATTATCTGAAAATTTTGGAAAATATTATTCGCAATTTTCCCATTACATTCGATTTATCAGAAGAAACTTGGGAACTTCTGAAGGCTCATAAGGCGTTCTTCCTTAGCATGGCAGCATGGTGCCCTCTAAGTCTCCCTGGGCTTTCCTAAAAAAAAATAAAAAAAAAAAAAAAAATAGAGTGGGGACTCCTTGAGGAAAGTGGATGTTAAAGGAGCGACTAAGAATATGGCTTAGTTTGGGTCGGTTTAGTCCGATCAAATTCAATTTGAATAGAAGTGCGCGATTACATGGGTTCACGAAGAAACGGAAATGGAAGACTTGCCCGAGTATCCGCGCAGAGTAACACCTAACATATCCGCTTTGATAATGTGGCGGAGGAAAAGCGGCCCATTTCCTCAGCGTCATAGGCGCGCGGCGCACGATAGGCTGAGATTAGTGAAAAGGTAGATATCTCATCAAGAAGGAAAATTCAACTATCTTCACTTTGAAGTGCACTGAAAAAATGGATTGAACTTGATTCACTTAGGTTTCAAAAAATTAACCTCGACACGAAGGAAAATTGAATCAGTGAGAACGAAAACAAACCAACTCAGAAAAATGAAAATAATCAAGACATACACAAAACTGCGGAACAGGTGGAGAAGTTAGGTTAAGAAGAATATTTTTGCTGCCAAAAGACAAGCACTTATGGACACTCTAAAAGTCCAAGTTGGAACAGATGCGTTAACTTCAATGACCTTGATGTAAATTAACTATCTTCGATGGAAATTGAGCATTTTCGAGTTACCGAGTTGGTGTGTTTTCGTTCTCACTGATTCAATTCATTTAACTATTTCTATTGGTCCTTAAATCTTTCTGGAGCGAGAAGATTGTTTTTTTCAATTCATTAATGGAGATTTTTGCAGTTCCAAGAAATGAAATCGTTCATTGGTGACAAGATTAATTTTCTACGAATTAAAGACAAGAATAAACTTTATTTGTGCTATCTTAGATAAACATGGTTCCTCTAAAAAAATCATTTTAAAGTGAAATAGATATTGATACCAAAATAATTATTTATGAGCCAAATAAATATTCTTCCGATTAAAGACCATATTTTAAATAAAAAAAAAAAAACCCTTTTCTTATACGTTAAAATCACGGTAACTTGGCTGAAAATGGCGATGTTTTGCTTGAAAAGAATTGAAAATTATGTGGTTTGGTTCAACTTTGAAACTCGTATAAAACCCCCTGTTCAAATTCAATAGTTTTCCCATCCGGAAGTCTCAAGTTCCGTTCCACTGTGCGGCGACATTTATAACTCACATCACGTAGAACACGGGATGACACAGAAGCCCTGAAAGAGCGACTGTCGGCTGCTAAGTGTCCGTTTTAGGCCGCCAAAAGAGGGCGACAACAATTTCCACTGAGTTCCAGCCCACATTCTCGCTCCCAGGAAACGTTTCAGCCAGCCGTTTCAGCTGCAGTGCCGTCGACGCGACCCACCGAGCCACACCCGTTCGCTGAAACTTCCCGCGCCTGCCTCGCCGTTTCGCCAAGACCCCGCGCTAAAAACCCGACCGATTCTCACGGAATCGACCCTTGATGCTATAGCGTAAACTGACAAAAACACAGTTCAGTCGCAACTTTTTAGCGATGGAGACTAGACAAGGTTAGAGCATAAGCATTGCAAAACGTGTATTCTGAAACAGTCTCAGGTAAAACAGGCTAAGCACATTAATGATTTCCCCTCTTAACTTATAAAGGAGAATGAAGATTTTTTCGGTTCGTAAGATCAAACTCCCCGCCATGTTACCCGTTGCGTGAATTGGTGAGCTGGTGCGTTGAGTTCGCCTTCAATTTCGAGTGATACTGTGCCACGCTCCGGTGGTCGAATAGTTGCGTCGCGCTTTTGTACGCTGAGTATAGGTAGTGTTCATTTTCATCTGAATCGTTGACACCATGCTACGTAATCTTGCCACTTCCGTGAATTGGCAGATTCCACTTCCGTGAATTGGCAGATTCCGTAAACGGGTGTACTACAGAATACGTAAACATGAAAGTGCCGCGAGACACGTTCTTCCACCTGAATTTCACCTCAAACATGTAGAACATAATGAGAACTTCTAGTATCGACACATCAGAGTTGAAAAAGTGGTGATCATGCTTAAAACGTAATCAATTACAAATCCTTAAAATCCGCTTGCGAAAGAACCTCCGGTTCCGTTTTTGGAAACTTTCAATACGCTCACCGTATTTCCCATGAAATTTCGATACGTAAACCTACGTTGTAGTGTCCAACTTTAACGCTACCTATTCATTGGTCTGTTAAGGAAATTTTCGGCAGGGAGAGTTTCCTTGAAACATACCGGAAATTCTGATGTTCTCTCGATTCAACTTATACTTTAATAGAGGGCGAATATAGTCACGTGAACCATAATCTCAGCTTGCGCATTTTTCTATCGATGAAGTGCATCAAAGTGAAACAAAACGTAACATGTTTAGAAGCTAACCGCTTTCATCGCGGGGAACCGGTCAGCTGTGCGACACGCGAAATTTTGAAATCCGGCGTCAAAATTCGGAATCCGAAGGAGTGAGAATCGGTGGTGGCAATTGAGTGCTGTGGCGACGCGGGGAGGAGCTGTGGGCACGCGATGCCCTAACCTCGAAACCTCGCCTGGCGCGCTGCAACTGACACCCTTCAGATCCAGGGCTGAAACGCTGAAGCCCGCCCTCCTCAATTTCCGAGCTCCGAAATCCCCGTGACATCACCACGCTTCACCGCACAGGAACAAAAATGCGCTCCGCCGGCTCCGCTTTTTTAAAAAGGTGATTTTTAAAAACGACCTATCCAAATTTCTCTTTGCGGCCCTTTTGGTAAGTGGGGAGGTTGGGCAGCGGCTCATGATGCGCTTTCGATCCTGGGTCTTCCCGTCGTCATTCTCAACTCCCCCATCTCGCCGAGGAGGCAAATATTCCTGTTTTAATAAAGAGCATTCGCACGTGTTGCCAAATAAGTTTGTTACAAACTTGTAGAAAGCAAAAAAAAAGTTGGTTTTTAGTGAAAATGGACTTTCACTGGAGACTCAAATTGCCCCGTAAAGCAACAGCCCCTGCTTGGGATCAAACATATCAGATCGACGGTGTAAGTCGGCAACTACATACTCGTTTCGGTGTCTGAAAATCTCCGCCTCTATGTTATTTTTATTAAAGGAGAACAATCAGTGGCGTGGCGTGCTTTGCGATATATCGATTGATCTGTAATTTAAACCTATGAAAAAGGATCGATGAACAACTCAATAATCGATTCTGTACCATAGGTTTAAACGGCATATCGATCGATATATCGCAAAGCACGCCACACCACTGGAGAACAAATTGACATCATTTCTTGAAGTTGATGCAGAATTTTCTTCGCACAGGGAAGAAAAATCACGGCAGCTTTAAAGAAACGCCGTTGAGGAGTTTTCCGTTTAAAAAATAAAATATGACAGGAAGTCTGCGACGTCGCAAACCGAGTTATGTGATTGCCGACTTATTTTTCTAGAAACGATTTTCGTGTATGGGCTGTTTTTGGAGCCGCCTCCTCAATCTTAAGTTCTCAGTGCTAAACGCTCCCTGACATTCTTCAAGCAAGAGTATTGATTGGTGTCCTGCTGAAAAAATTAAACGCGAGACGAAAATGGGCAACGTCTGATGTAGATAGGATGATCCTTGTTAAACTTGCTACATAACAAATCGCAATGTGATCTTCTGAACGAATCGTCTAATCCTTCTCTAACTGACTAGATCCCAGCTATCCCATACACTCTATTCTCCCCTATTCTCTGTGTGAACCAGTGGTGCCCAACCCGCACTGAAAAAAATAATATGCTGTTTTAGCACCTAGGATGTCAAAAATGTGTCTGGTGATCCCAAAATGCTGCCTTTACTGCCCTCGCAGTTAACTTTACATCCTACGAATGCAAATTCAACTGCGTGGGCAATCAAGGTAGCATCTTAGGATGACCAGACACATTTTTGACATCCTAGGTGCCAAAACAGCATACCATTTTTTTCGGTGCGGGTTTTACATACGAGAAACTATTCACTTTTGAAATAGGGGGGGGGAGCTCTAGTTTTTCCCCCCCCCCCCCAGAATTGTGATTTTCCCCCTAGAATTTTGAGTCCCCCCTAGAGTTTTGACGTCCCCCCATGAATTTTGACTTTGCCTCCTAGAATTTTCACTTCCCCCAGAATTTGCAGCCCCCTAAAATTTTGACAACCCCCGTAGAATTTTGACTCTCCCTAGAATTTTCACTTCTCTCCCTAGAATTTTGACAATCCCCCTAGAATTTCATGCAAAAATAAACTTAATTGAAAATAAGCAGAATTTACATGAAAACCTGTAAGAAATGCCTCAAATTGCCCCCAAATGACATAAAAAATGTCAACATTTTGCCCGGACCCCTCAGACCCCCCCGGTGGAGGGGGGGGGCGAAAAAATTCAGATTTGGGGGAGGGGAACTCGTATGAATTCAAAATTTTCCGGGGGGATGGGCACCACTGGTGTGACATTTTTCCTTCTATTCCGGTGCATTAAATGGGGAATCGAAAAGGTCGACACTTTGCCCTGCAGCCACTTTCCGGTACTCGATTCAAGTGCCTGATGATTTCCTAGGCTTTCTACTCCGAGGGCCGAGAGCAATATTAAGGTGATCGAAAGGAGGGGCACTCGAAACTTGACTCGGCCCGCAAAGCCAGGACTTGAGGATGGCGTGGCGTGAATTGCGATATATCGATTGTTAAGCCATTTAAACCTGTGGAAAAGGATCGATAAACAGGGTGTTCGCAGCGAACACCTTAATAATCGATTCTTTACCATAGGTTTAATTGGCATAACAATCGATATATCGCAATTCATGCCACGCCACTGCTTGAGGGAGAGTCTCGGGACGTCAGGCCGCGGTTCCACATGCAGCGCACGACGCTAAATTGGACGTATTTCTATCAAACAGAACTATGTGCATTATAACGTGAGCCCTATTATGCATATGCTCTTATGGGTCGCAGGGCTCATGTCTTAATGCACATAGTTCCGTTTGATAGAAATACGCCCGATAGAGAATTTGCAGGTGTCTGAAATTTGATGAATTCCGTGTTTAAGTGGAAACTACTGAGTGCACTGAACACGAGGATACCCTTGGTTCATGAATTGAACAATTATTGGAGAAGATATGACAAATTGATTTAATCTGCTAAAATAGGTGTGTTTAATTCGAAAATGCCGCCAGACGACTTCACTAGGCGGTGCATTTTCTCACTTTTAAATCTATTTTTATAGTAATTCCCATATCAGAAAAAAATTATGAAAAATACGGTGAAATCAGCTCTTTAAGCACTTTCAGAAGGAGCAATAAAAAATTTGCATGCAAATTCTCCATTGCCCGCGCGAGCGCAACAAAATTCTAGGATCTAGGATCAAAACCACGGATGCCGAATAACCTTATCGGTGGTGCACATGGAGCTAGTCAGTGAGAGAAGTTGGACAAAACGTGGAAACTTTGAAAGCTTATAATTCCATCAATGCAAAATGTTAAAGTTACTGCTTTCCTTGTAAAATTTCCTTTAAGAAGTACCCCCTTAAAATTCGTCAGAATAAGCAGCAAAATTTGCGATTTTGTCCGATCTCTCCCATTGACTCGATCCACTCTGTGAGGACGGTAGGTTTAACTCACGTCTAAAAAGCTCACAATTAGATCGTAAGACTCCTAACAGATGTCGGATGATGACGCATCAGAAATCGGAAGAAAGAGAAGGAGAAGAACAACAAATACAACAACAATAACAAGAAAAAAAGGTAGGAAACACTAGGAACAGCAAGGAGATACTGTGGAAGAGAAGGAGGTGAAAAAAGGAATGAAATTAGAAAAGGGATAAAAAGGAAAAGAACAAAAAGAGTGAGAAAAAGAAAGGAAAAAAGTGAAGAGGAAGGAGGAGGAAAGTGAGGAAAGAAAGAGAGAAATTTTAAATGGAAGAAGGAGAGAAAGTAGGAGGATGAGAAGAAGAAAATGAAGAGGAAGAAAAAGAAGGGACATATTTATGGAAAGGAGAGAGAGAAGGTAGAGAAGGAGGAAAGAGAAAAAAAGGAGGTAGAAGAAAAAGAGGAAGATTAAAAAAGAAGAATGTCTTTTTCTCACCCTTCTGTTCCTTTTTACCTTCTTTTTCTCTTTTGACTGGGGTTAAAATCATTGCACTCGGTGCGCGGGCAACTTCACGTCGCGCGCCACCTCAGGTGCCGTAGCCTCAGACGGAAGGAGCGGAGAATTAAAGGCGTAGGATAAAGGACTGATACAGGATGTGGCCGCGGAAATGGAAAGAAAGCCGGAGAAATGAATAATGAAAGAGCATTAAGTGGCCGCGCACGGACCTCTGAGGCCCCCGCCAACTTCGCTCCTGGGAACTTTAATCGAAGAAAAGCGGAATCAACTTTTTCCCGCTTGCCTTCATAAATAATGCAAGTTTCTCCCCTGACTCTGCCCGGCCAACCACTCAGTTGCCAATTAGTTTCACTTTCAATACCCCACACCCAGATCCCATCTGCAATGGACCACCCAATAAAACCGAAAATACTTCTGAAAACATTTGAAAAAATATGTAGAGGTTGCTTCGCTAAATTCGACATCATTCGAAATCATTGCTCAAACTGATTGCGGTGGACGCACGGGTCGTAGGTATGTTGGAGTTTTTTTTTCGCCAACGTGTGTTAAAAATTCAGCATTAAACTGAAATTCTCACTACAGAGGGAAAACTCATCGGAGTACTGGTTTCCCTCAAAGAGATATGCTGTTTGATGCAACACTAATTACGTCCTAGCTGAATTAATGCTTAATGTCCGTTAATGCTGAATTTTTAACGCACGTTGGCGGACAAAAGAAACTCCAACATAAATCATTGCTGTTTAAAACATGAAATTGAAATTGTTATGAAGTCTACAAAATACTTTAAAACAACCTATAAATAAACATGCTAAAATGTGGACGATATGTGGTCAAAAAGTACGATTAACGAAGTAATTGTCTGGAAATTTTGGAAAAAAATATTCACAAATTTCCTAGTAATTTCGATTTTTATGGAAGGAAACTTGGCAACGTCTGAAGGCTCATACGGAGTTTTTCCGTGCTAAGGAAAAACGCCGCATGAACCTTCAGGCGTTGCCAAATTTCCATTGATAACACATGAATTTCCTGGTAAACTTATGAATATTTCTCATCCCATTTTTCAGATAATTTTGTTCGCAATTTTGCCTTAAGTTCCTGGAAATTTTAGAGAAAAACATTCATAACTTTTCTCAGAAATAAACATTTTAACAAAGGAGATTTGGCAACTCTCGAACGTTCATACGACGTTTTTCCTTAGCACGGCAGAGCACGCACATGAGCGTTTTTACAGATGAGCCAGAAATTGTGTTCTTAATTGCAAAATGAAGTCCAAATGTTGGTTGGCACACAAGAGCGGCCTGTAACTGGCACTCCTGTGATAGCGAAGAGAGCAGTAAGTGCATTTCTGTACGAGCCGTGATTAGCACATTCTTTTATGTGTCTCGAGGTTCATCCCAGCGTGGACATACTGCTCTCTTCGCTATCACGGCAGAGCAGTCGAGCTTGTGGGAGGGAATGATACAAATACTAACATGACTGACCATCAGTAATATAATGGCAGAGCATCGTTGGTCGTTTAGGAGTGGGTGGGCCGGGCCGATCAATTGCCGATTAGGGTAGCGGCAACTCTGACCGAGTGACGGGCAGGGATGGTCATTGGTCACCCCCTCCCCTCATCCCCGGCTCAGCGGGACGAGGATTTAACTGGACGTATTTCTATCAAACGGAACTATGTGCATTAAGACATGAGCCCTGAGACCCATAATAATACATGCATAACAGGGCTCATGTCATATTGCGCATAGTTCCGTTTGACAGATATACGTCCAACTTATCAATCAAAGCCACGCGACGCGACCGACGCAACGCCCTCGGTACTCAATTTCGCGACACCCCTCCGCCAAAGCCCAGAATTACATCGCCCCCCCCCCCCCCCATCTCCCTGAAATCATTTTAATGTCGCAATCTGAAATGCGCTGCTCTTGATTTGTTTAAACATTTCTTGGAAATAATTTGCTACTTTCTGTCCGCGGAAGAAAGGGACATCGGTTCCCCACCGGAGGCAAAATTTTCAGCGGAGGGATTTTCGTTCACACTGAAAAAAATAGTTCTGTTCACAGGGCTCCTGCACTTCTTTTGTAACAGTCACAGAAGCTTCTGTTATGAGGACAGAGTACTCTGTTCTGAAGACCGAAGTTCCGTTCTCACAACAGAAAAATTCTGTAAGTGTAACAAAGAAACTGCATGAGCCCTGTGAACAGGAGGTTCTGTCGTCAGCACCATCTATTTTTTCTGTGGTTGAGTGGAAAAAATCGGATTTTTAGATTGCGACGAAAACATTGGCGGATCTAGCAAATTGGCAACATTTTTCTTCCCCGATATAAACCTACAGAAATGTATTGGTTCTTGGAGCGGTCAGGTGCTTTGACAAGAATCGATTATTTAACGTAGGTTTGAATCGAGGAAATTCGGTGTTGCCAAATTGCTGAACCCGCCTCTGGACGGAAAACTAACCTAACAAAGAATGAAGGCGAGCGGTCAAATTCTCATATACTCTTTGTTAGAGTACCTGTATAGGGAGAGTACCGACAGATCGGTTCATGGAGGGCTTAGGGCCCAAAAGTGCAGCCACCCTTCTAACCAACTTCTAACGCACAAAATTTCACTGCCAGTCTGCAGATTCCAATTCTAACCAAGATGGCCAAGAATGTACAGAAATGAGCGTTCTTCCGCGAAATTGAGTAAATTTATGCAAAAACTGAGTCAAACACGTGCTTAATAAAGGACGGTTCGTAACAATAGTATCAGTAAATCGCTATGGATAATTAAAATTCATAGGTTGGCTGCCCTTTTGGGCCCTAACTTTATTCGTGGAGGCATCGGTGAAGGCCTGATGGACTTTCGGAGTTTCAGATCTGTCGCTACTCTCCCTATACAGGTACTCAACTCTTTGTCGCTCCTCCGACGTTTGGACGTATCTCTATTTTCACTTGAGCCCCAGAAAGCATTGAGTTATACGGAGAACAGAGCTCACAAGGAAACCGAGTTACGCCCTCATGTCAGAGGGACGACGTCTTGTGCCACGGACTGTAATCCTTCCTATGTATAAGAACTTTCACGCAAGGTCGGTTACACGCTCACTTCTTCATCTTCCGAATCACCGCCAAAAAAAATTCCGGTTCAGGGATTCGGTCCAAAAAGTGAACCAAATCCAGGCGGGGAAATTCGCTCCTTGTTTGACAGGACTGCCACAGAATTTAAAGAATGAAATTCCCTGACATTTCCCTGATTTCCCTGACACATTTCGGTGAAATTCTCTGACAATTGTAGGTGTGCTAAATGGTTAAAAGACACAATTAGCAATAGTTTTCAGGCAAAAGTTGTCGTTCGGAACGTCAAATCCATACTAAAAGGAAATAAAGGTGACTTGATAATTTTCCCCTGAAATTTCCCGGTCTTCCCTGACTTTTCAAAATTAGATATGCCAGATGGTTAAAAATACATAATTGAAAATAGTTTTTATAGGCAAAAAGTCGTTCGAAGCGTCAAACCCATACTTAAAAGCAAATGAAGGTGACTTGATAATTTTTCCCTAACATTATCTACAGTACCTATATAGCGAGAGTATGGACAGATCGCTTCATGGAGGGCTTAGGGCCCAAAAGTGCAGCCACCCTTCTAACCAACTTCTAACGCACAAAATTTCACTGCCAGTCTGCAGATTCCAATTCTAACGAAGATGGCTAAGAATGTACATAAATAAGCGTTCTTCCGCAAAATTGAGTAAAGTTATGCAAAAACTAAGTCAAATACGTGCTTTATAACGATGTTCGTAACAATTGTATTAGTAAAGCGCTCTGGATAATTGAAATTCATAGGTTGGCTGCATTTCTGGGCCCTAATTTTATTCGCGGAGACATCGGTGAAGGCCTGATGGATTTTCGGAGTTTCACATCCGTCTATACTCTCGCTATACAGGTACTCTAACATTTTCCGGATTCCTAGACTATTCCAAATTCCCTGGCATTTCCCAGTAAGTCCTGACTGTGAGAGCCCTGTTTGAGTAATTTGTTGAATTTGTGTTTCAGATTTTCTTCCGGGGACCTATCCTCGGAGGCGGACAACGATGTGCCTATGCCAGGCCCCGCGGGACAGCCGGGGCAGGCGTCGACGGGTGAGATCTACGGGAGCGGGGTGCGGCAGCCGGGAGGGCCCCCGGGGGGCATGGGCCCCACCGGGACCGCCGTCGGGGGCGGGGGTGGGCCCCCCAACGCTGGCGACCTCTCACTGAACCTCAACAAGGCCGGCTCCAAGACCACCAGCGCTCCCTCGAGCCCGGCCAAGACGAGAGAGTCCCTCCTTCAGCGCGTCCAGTCCCTCACCGGCGCCGCCAGGGATCAGGGCGCCACTCTCATCGGTAACATAGGTCAGTATCACGCCTATCCACCGGGCCGATCATTACTATTGATAGACAAAGCTATAGACAAAGAAAAACAAGCGGGAAAGTTCTAGTACTGTCGTATTAGATAAGCGCTCAGGTGTTAGTCAATGTATTTAAAGAAGAAAGGAAGTATAAACTCAGTCGACTTGGCTGGGGAATGGAAATAAAACATCAGCTGATAGCAAACAAAGGTTACCAAGGAAACCGTAAACGCGTTTTTTCGTTTCCCGAAAATGATAGTCACCGTTGAGCTCATCAGGCGCGTTTTTTGTAGGCTTCATTTAAGTTCAACGATCAATTTCGATAAGAATTACTCTACCGCTAAGAAATTTTCTTATAGACAAACGATCGAAACTACCTGCGCATTACGTTAAAAGCATAAAATACAGTTTTCACAGCTTTATTTATTTTAAAAATGGACCCCCCCCCCCCCCAAAAAGCCTACACATCGATGAGCTGGTGCGCCATTTAAACGAATTAGCACTTAGTATACTAGTATTCTAGAGGCAAGTCGAAATCAAAAAGCGCTGCCTATCGGCTGAGCGCTTAAAATGAGGGATATGGAGGGATCCTATTGGTGGAACATGAATTCAAACATTCAACATTCAAACGTGAATTCATAATAATTCATATCAACTTCGTTCCTCATGTGATCAAGCATGAAAAGCTGTAAGTGGACCGCGTTAAGCAGAAAGAAACCAAGTCACATTAGCTATTGCCTTTAAACGGGCAATTTAATTTTTTACATGAATACGGTTAAGCAGATTTTTAAGCAAACTGTGAATTTTCTACACAGTTCGAAGCAAATTCCCTAAACTTTTCTGAGAAATCCGCACGGACGTACTATTGCAATCAATTATATTGCCAGATTTATGGCAAAACCACATGTGGCTTGGTTCCTTTCTCCTTCACGCGGTCCAAATATATTGATTTTTACATTAATTTGAGCACTACTCCATAGAGAAGTTAGGAATCTTGTCACAAACATTGGAAGTCCTCCTGGATTGAGCCTTGGGAGCGAGCCAGTTCCGTTAGCGAGGCTTCGATTGTTCAGAATCAACCCGGCGCACTCCACTTACCAGTGATTATGCTCCGATGAGAGCACGGCTCAACGTGGAAGCGAAAGTAGCTTTTAATTGGAGTTGAATAAATGGAGAAGAATCCCTGGAACAGGGTGGGGATAATCGGCGCTGAAGACTCTAAGCGCCGGTCGCGAGCGAAGGGTTGAAAGGGGAGCTTTAAAATTTAATGAAAAGAGAACATTAAGGGTACGCAAGAGGTTAATTACGGCTCGGGTTTGTTTTTCTCTCGGCAGGAGCTGTGGCGGCGAGCGCCGGACGGCCGTCGTACAACAAGGATCGTTGCTTCACCCTCCTCGTCATCGATGATCAAAACACGGATTGGTGAGTTCTCCATTCCATCGATCAACATTTCAATACATCATTGTACAATGGACTATAAGACAAGGACTTTGTGATACGTTTCCTCTTAACAATTTCTCAAAGGAAAAGAATCACATGGCGGAAAGTCTGAAAATCAATGTCGACAAAAAATATGATTGTATACGATAAATATTAAGTTAAATTTCAAGAATACAAATGGCGTCATTCGTATGATCTAACTTCTATTTGATTCCCGTTAAACCTACTCCCTAAAATCTCTTTGCTTTCCGAACTTTCTGTTGTGTGGGAATCGTTTTCTTTGTAAGATTTTGAAAATAAATTATGTGACGGTCTTCTTTAGCTCATCCTTATCGGACGCCTTGGACCAGTTTCACTGGTATTAGTAAGCTTAACGATATTTTCTGATTTTTCTTCAGGTTTTCTTTTTCTCACAAGAAACAAGCTAAATTCTGGTTTTGAATGCGTTCTTATGATCTAAGGAAAATTCACCGAAAATTTCAGGGCGGTGTGTATTGCGTCGATTTCTGTTTCAACACTAAAATGTGAGACCAAATTAGGCAACGTGGAATTCATTCAGACCAGTGGCGTGGCGTGACTTGCGATGTATCGATTGTTATGCCATTTAAACCTGTGGTAAAGAATCGACTATTGAGGTGTTCGCTGCGAACACCCTGTTTATCGATCCTTTTCCATTGGTTTATATGGCATAACAATCGATACATCGCAAGTCACGCCACGCCACTGATTCAGACTAATTCTCGCCCCCCCCCCCCCCTCCCCAACACACAGTGATGAAATGTTACTCTGCCTGATATCGTCGAGGATATCGATAGCTGAACCCGTCGAAATCGAAAAGTCTCGGCGTTTTAAATGTTCTAGTTGAGGCGACCTTTCTCCGAATGAAGTAGTTCTCTCTTGTTTGTTTTGAACTGATTAAGTTATTTATTATGCACTGAAATGTACATATGTTCTTTGCACAGGTCAAAATATTTCCGAGGGCGTCGCTTGCACGGGGACTTCGACATTAGGGTGGAGCAGGCCGAGTTCAAAGAAATCACTCTTACAGCCAACTGTGAGAGCGGCACCGTTGTCAGCATGGGTGTCTACCGAAACGGCACTAAAGTTATCAGGTTCGTCATTCGCATTAACTGCCCCCAATTACTCTATTCCTGTGCGGAAAATGGAAGTGGTAAAAAATTAAAAAACCCCTACCGGTATTGTTCGTTGGAAGAAAGAAGAATTGAACAACTTGTTAAGTTCAAGAAGGAAAAACTTTTTCCAAACAAAGTCAGTATGCACTCCTGTGCAACCTACTACAGCAAGTAAAGAGTACTAAGAGTAAAAAGAGAGTAAAAAGAAGGAAAGAGATAGTAAAAAGTTAACAAACAAGAAACGACAAGCGTCCAAACAAAAAATTGAAGGACAAACAACCGTGATTGACTTAGAACTTCATAGAAACTACGATACTCCAAAAGCCTTATTGAGACCCCATTGATGATAACCGATGAAAATGGGCGACAAAAAAATAAATATCATGTAAATAAACATCAACATAAGAATTACTAATTACTTACGAGAAATGATGTCAGTTTTTCATTTTATTATATATAGAAAAAAGATAAGGAATTATACCTAAAATAATAATATTTTAGGTTTGTATAAAATAATAATATCTTAGGTTTAATCCCTTATCTATTTTCTTCATTAAACCTAAAATAATTACATTTCAGGTTTAATTCCTTATCTATTTTTTGCTCTGCTCATTTTGGTTTTTTTTTACTATCTGAATGAGTTTTCCGATCTGAGTATCTATGATACTATTATCTTGCTTATCAGGCGTATAAATCATGTATTAATTACGATATTTCAGATACAATTTGTTTAGATAGAATAAAAAATGGTTGCAGTTTTTCAATACTTGCAATATGATAATAAACATGGACACGTTTCCCTGACGTTAATTACTGGCCATACATTCATGACGGGAATCCTTTGTTTTTTCCAGATCTTTCAGACCGGATTTTGTTCTCATACGACAAAACTTAAGGGACGCGGGTGAAAACTACAAAAATCTGCTGATTGGGCTCAAGTTTGGAGGGGTCCCAAGTATCAACTCACCGAATGCTATTTATAATTTTCAAGTGAGTCTTAATTGAGATAATGTCAGCATATTATTTTTGAAATATTTGAGCGAAAATTATTGAAACCTACTTCGATTTTGTTTTTAGAGAAAGCAGTTTATTCTTGAATAATATAATGCCGATAATTATCACTATACTTTAATGAGAATAGGGGACATACATATTCAGTCACAGACTAATTTGACGGTGTAAGTATACAACCACGTATCTAGGCTTGCGACGTTGCAGACTTCCTGCCAAACTTTATTTTTAAAATGGAAAACTACAAATAATTAACGGCAATTCTTAAAAACATCGTGATTTTTTTTTTGAAAACTTCAAGGAATTATGTCCATTTTTTCTCCTTTAAAAAAGTAAAATAGTAAAGGAGATTTTCAAACACTGCAAACGAGAATACGTGGTTGCGAACTTGAACCGTCGAACTATTGAATTTGACACGTATGTGAATAAATTTCTCAAACATCTTTTCATCAAAATTTTCTCGGATTAAATATTTCATCGGGAGAAACCAGGCAACGTTGGAATACTCATACGGCGTCGAAACACAACATGGGCCTTTTAAACCTCATTATTCCATGCCGCGATTATCCTAACGCAAGTTCGAATAACCGCGCCAAACACAGTGTGGCCGGTGTCACGCTCATATCAGCGCCTGCAAGACTGTGAAAATACTTCACGCATTGCGCCAAACAGTGCGGTTGGCGTGGGCGCATATTAGCGCCTACAAGACTGCATGAATACTTCTCGCATTGCACCAAACGCAATTCTACAGTTATTCGCGATAACTATTCGACTACCAGTATAGACACATTGCATTGCCGCTAGCTGGACTGAAGACGCATCACACTGTGAAGATGACTCGACACTCCATCGCGCTTTCTTCCCTAGCTTGCGCGACTTTAAAATCGCCGCAAAACTAGGACCATGCGTCATTTCTTTGGACGGTCTCTGCCCGGTTTTTTTACCACAATTAAAGGGTAAATATGTACCTTAATTGCAATATTCAGAAACTCGGACGATGTTGAAACGATACAGCGATTCTGGAACATGATTTAAGTAAAATTAATTTTGGTTTAATAAAAAGAAAACAGAACGAACGAAAATATCGCGTCGAAATTTATGGTGATTTTATAAATCATTCCGGAAATTTCTCGGAAACTTAAAAAAAAACTGGGCGTAGCTTTTGATAAAAAAAAGTGATTAAAAATAAAACATGAGTAGAGATGTGCGACGTTGCAATCGGAGATGAGAACATTTTTTTTGCGTGCAGGCGTCGATATTTGATTTCATTCATAGCAGGCGTAACGAGATAACTATATTTGACCACGGGAGTAAGCATATTTCTACCAGCCGGATGGAGGGTTGTCACACTACGAAGATGACTCCACGGCGTTCCCTTTCCTGGCTCGTGCGACTCTGAGGCCACCACTAATATAAACTAGGATTACGTGCCATCATTCTTGACTCTCTGTTCCTGTTTTTACCATGATCAAAGGAAAAATAAGTATCCTCATTGTAACGATTCAAGAACTCGGATAATATTTAATTGCTTTCAGTCACATGAAAAGGAAATAGGATGAACAAAAATATCGCAACTAAATTTTCGATGATTTTATTTAATATTATGTAGGAAAATTTGCTGACGGCTGTTCTGCAACTTTTTACGTGTAGTTTTTTTTCAGTGGTTGGTAGCCGCGTAAGCCTCTAGTTGCTCGTAATTTCAGTTTTCAGGAAAAACAATACTCCTATGAATCTGAATATTCTTCAAACGGTGTAGAAAAATTAAAACACTTTCTTCAAAAGAACGTCCGTGAGTTTTTCACTTAAAATGTAATACGACAAGAGTTCTGCCACGTGGCCAGGCCGAAATTCGTGGTTTTCAAGTCTGCAGGCATTTGTGTATTTTCAGAACACTAGGGATTTCTTTCTAAAGCTATTTCAAAAAATTTTGTCCCTATAAATTGTCCCATCTCCTAACAAATTGAATTTTTTTCGCAGGATAAACCCTGGGTGTTCTCTCATTTGCTCCAAATTCAACGAAGACTAGGCAAGGAAAATTTTCCTTTGATAGACCAGACGTTTTACCCTAACCACAAAGAAATGGTAAGTATTCGTATGATCTGATAGGATCAGATTTCAGTGATTTATATTTTGTGATCCTGACGATGAAGCGCTTGCTTCAAAAAGCTTCGGTCAAAGTTTGTTAATAAAATGTAGGTTTTTTTTTTTTTAAAAGAAAATGTTACATTATTTCTAGCACTTGGCCTCGCTCCAAATACTAATATATTCAGTGCTACTACCTTTTAGACATTGTGTATACAATGTTCGCTGAACTTGACTTCTTTCTGGTAGAACTTGACATTTAAAAATCATTTTCTAAGCTAAATGAGATTGACTGAATGTGTGACATTTTTTTAAAAAAATTTTCTTGAGCGTTACCATGATCTTACGATGACTGTTGGACGGTTTCAGTTGAGCGCGCCTAAGTTCCCGGTGGTGTTCAAGGTTGGCCACGCCCACAGTGGCGTTGGGAAGGTGAAGGTGGAAAACAACACGGACTTCCAAGACATGGCCTCCGTTGTGGCCGTTGCCAACACCTACTGCACGACTGAGTCCTACGTCGACAGCAAATACGACATCCATGTCCAGAAGATCGGCACAAACTATAAGGCCTTCATGTGAGTTTTAGCCGCATACTTTCGTGCATATACGCACTCCTAAGAGGTCCATTTACAACGATTAACTTGTGGAACTCTCCTAAAGGATGAAATAACTTTGGGTACGTCGGCTGGTCTTTCGTCCCCAAGTCCAAAGGCA